>NW_028277580.1:350000-429385 GCF_059751315.1 Micrasema longulum | reverse complement strand
TAAAGTAAGAATAAAAAAATACAACTTCATCATTTAATAAACAAGAGTGATATATTAAGTCTTTTATCCTTTGTAGACTTGTGTTGCACCACAAGAATTAAACGTATACACAACTCACCTTACTTAACCTCTATTACTTAATTATACGAAATAACACACCAGTTTGACAAACGCTTGTTGCAATTTGAGAAGATAAAAATTGTACACAAAATCGCAAAGAGAAAAATGCAAGAGGATGACATAACATTAACAAAAAAATGCTGATTTGCACAAATATAATACTCTGATGTTGTATATTTTTTTTTTTTAAATTTAAAGAAATATTTGTGTTCTTATTATTTACCCATATATTTAGATTTTTGGGGCCATTTTCAAATAGTTGTAAATAACTCACTATTAGAAATCGGGAATCAAGTTGGGGTAGAGTGGGGTTCGAACCTCGGACCTCTGATCCGTGAGTCCGCAACACTAGCCACGGGACCACAACCCTATTCAAATTATCAATATCAATATCAATGACTTTATCTCAATATCAACACATTTGTAGGACAGTCAAAAATCCTATTTAATGGACTTAAATACTACAATTTATTTGACAAATCAAATTGATGACTAACTTTAAATCAACCTTAAAAAGCACATGACTTCACTATCCAGACGAGACAAAACAAGATATGGACTTTTTTGGTGTAAGTCTTTCTAGATTTCATCAATAACTTAGATAGACCAGATCGTATCTTAAGGTAGAAATTATTATTAAAATTTTTGTCCAGGCTTTAATTTTCTAAATTTTTATTTTATTTCAATTTTTCTGGTATGTATTACAAGGATGTATATTTGCCATTTTTTTTAATGGATTCAGTCCGTTAGTAAATTAATAAATAAATAATAACAAAACATCACTTTGAAGGTTGCTAAAATTATTTCCAATAATACTAAATGCTCACTCGTACAAGCATTAATACTTCCCATTCAAGATTACGCTGATGTTTTCATGACTAATGTAAGCTGTGAGCAACTCGATAAACTTGAACGACTTCATATATTTTTGGTTTTAGGAAATTTGACCTCATTTCTGTTGGCAACTAAGATGTCTCAAAATTAGAAAGTGAAGAGGCTATCACTCCCTCTCACTTATGTTTACTGTACTTCATAGTCCTAACGCTTCTATATACCTCCTTGAAAATTTTCAACGCTTATCAGTTCATGATAAGCCTCTTTGTTCTAGTTCTGCAGCTCGACTGTGGGATCATCACTATCAAAGATGTTACTACTGTATCTCTGTTTAAATCACGTCTGAAGAAACATCTCCTTTCTCTTCCTTAATCTCTCCTCCTTTCTACTTTATTTATTTTTACCATTGAGTAATAGTATTGATTTAAGGTTATTTATATACAAATGCAATTATTACTATTTTTGTAGGTCTTCAGCTTTTTTATTTTAATTTTCTAGTGAATATGTTTTGCAAATTGAGTAATAAAAATATTTTTTTTATTTTATTGGTTGGTTGGAATAAATTGCCACTTGGTAATAGCAACCAATGTTTAATCAACATTATGTACAAAAAGTTAAATAAATCAAATATGATTTGGTCTTCCAATATGTGCTCATAACCTTAACGACTTCTTTTAAAAATATATAATTTAATAAAAATAAAAATATATTCTTGAAGATTGTCATAATATTTTTATTATAATGATAATGATTCGGAAAGTAAATTTCAGTAGTGGATAAAAAACATGGATGTGTATATAATGATGAGGAAGGTAAACATCGTCCTGTCAACAGCGATGACCAGAACCTTCCAATACATCGACTCTTCATCATTAAGATCCTCTCCATCATCAGCTTCCTCCAAAGGATCCAGATTAGTGTCAAACTGCATAGGCTTGTAAACATCTATATTCTGAAATTATGGAATAAAAATTAATAAACAGTATTCTTCCATGTTTTTTTTTCTTCAAATGTCTGAACTTTAAAATATTTATTGAATGATTTGGTGTTTATTTTGTAGAACTCCATATTTAAACTGATAATATTAGAAATCAAACACTGATTGATATTTTTTGACAACAATTATCTAAAGTTATAAAACTATAAAGCTTCATTAATTATCTCACAAAACATACTTGTATGTCAATAAATACTTTGTTATATTTTTCCTGAAATTCCAATATAAATACCTGCATTCCCCATTACCTATTAAACACTTAGCCTCGCCCTTAACCATTGGTTTTTCCCTCAATTATGATAAAGGTACATGTTCATATAATTATTTTTATTTTCTACTTAAGTACCTTGAATTATTTAACTATATAAGAACATTCAATCCATCTAATCTTCACATTCGTTTAAAAATGCCCTAACAAGGCGAAACAATTGTCACGAAATTTTTGTTTTTATATTTTTTATATTTGTGAAAATAAAATAAAATGTTAAGTAGACTCAAATCAGTATTTGATTTCTAATATTATAAGTTTAAAATATTTAGTTTTTTGTATGTGGGAACACGATGTTGCATCGACGCGCGCAAAGGAAATATTTAGCACAGTGTTTTAAGAGTTAATTAAATGCGGAGAAGTTCTTCAGCAAGGCCACAGCTGACTATCCCTCCAGATTCTTGCACAAAAGTTAAAACAGTTGGAAGGAACAAACCTTTTTTAATATAATAAGCAAGACAATGAATAACCAACTTTCATTTTATAAAACAAAAAAATAACGTAATAATACATTTCCGCAAAGACCAATTGTTTCCTATTTTATTTTTCTTACGTTTAAGCTACTGTTAAAGCCTTTTTTTAGTTAAAAAAAATTACATAAACACTTATCAGCTTTGGCAATACTTTTATAAATGAACTAAGTAAATTTAGATATAGCAACTTGTGTACTTGTGTTTTCGTACTGATAAAAATTTAATGTTTTGTTTATTTGAAATATATTTGTGATAATTCTGCGGCTTGGATCTAAAAAGGCTAATGTCAGATTTCTTTGTTTTCTGGCCAACATTTTGCAAAGGGTCAAAGTCAATTAAAAAGTATGTATATTTAATTATTTTATATACACATGAATATGAAGTAATAGTTTTAAGGGGTTCATGTCCATTGATCGATGGCTCACACACGTGCAATAATTTCACCTGAAATATAGATCAACGACAAATGAAGCAGGTCAACATTTAATATTATTCGAGATTAGTAACTTTTACATACTTTTATTTGCTTTTAATATATCTTGATAATTGATATTCACTGTTATTTGGCATATTATTTATAATTCTTATTTCTTATTTTAGTAAAGAGTGAGTTTCTAGAAACCGTATGTTGTTAATTATTATTTATTTATGTTTAAAGCATTAACTTTGTAGTCAAACATTTTTACTGATCTAAGTATTTTTTTTCTTCTTATAGTATAAGTATTTTATTAAAGAAAGTAAGCATGAACAGAAAAAATATAAAACGAAAAATAATGAAATCGGCTAAACCGTGAAACCGGCTTGTCAGCAGGTTTCTTATTTTTCCTTTACAAAAAAAAACGTTACAGAGATTATGTAATTTTAAAAAGTAATATAAACAATATTAAGAACTAAAAACATACGTATTTTTACAAAAAAATAAATAGATGATTGTTAACATGATATAATAATCAATTGCCTTGTTACATATGAGCTATTTAATTATTTTTTCCTCAAAAGTTTTGCCAACATTTTCTTTTAAGATCTGCCTAGGAATTTTATTAAAAATTTAAGTAAATAGAAAATGAAGTGTTTTTTGGCCATAGTTGTTAACATAAAAGTTG
Source organism: Micrasema longulum (assembly GCF_059751315.1). NCBI lineage: Eukaryota > Metazoa > Arthropoda > Insecta > Trichoptera > Brachycentridae > Micrasema > Micrasema longulum. The sequence continues at coordinate 425,590 of NW_028277580.1, read as the reverse complement.
TTAACGTACAGATAGCGCAGAATTTTTTTCTACACTCTCTCCACCATCAAAGAGTATCGAGCCTCATGTGGCGACCAAACAATGGAACTAAACTCCAAACGACTTCTTACCGAGGAATTATACAATGTTCTCATAATCTGAGTGTTAGAAAAGATTTTGGCGTTTCTAAGAACAAAACCAAGCATTTTAAGGGAGTCATTACATAGATTAACCATATGAAAATTAAAAGATAACTGAGCATCAAACAACACTCCGAGATCTCTGGACGTTGAAGCCCTTTCAAGCCTCACTCCGTCCATGAGATAACGATAGAATATTGTTTTGGATGCTCTTGTGTATGCCATTACAAAACATTTGGAAACATTGAAGAATAATTTGTTTTGTTTGCTCCATTGAATTATATTTTGAATGTCACACTGAGGTTCAATACAACTTTGACAGGTCATATGCCCTGTAGATGCCTAGACTTCTATATTGCCTTCTCTTAAATGTTCTTCATCTCTATTGCAATATGTTAATAAAAACCTACATATTTAACAAATATTTTTTTATCAAACACGTCAAACAGTTCATTAAAACGCCACAAAATGGCTGACTAATTAATTTCCTTTAATATTGCGATTTACGACATTGGCCCTTTTAGATCAAAGCCACGGAATTTACATTTTATTCAGTATTTTTTGGTACATCGCCGAAAAAATGTTTTTCATAAGTATTTTTTTTATTTTCGAAAAAAATATTGCTGTGCCAGTATAACGCGAAAAAAGGGAAAGTGGTTTGTTGTATGTACATGAATTTTTTTTAAAGAATTTCTTTAGCCCCTAATTGAGTAGTAGTAACTCCTAGAAATATTATTTATTTGTTTGCTGAATTTGACAAAATTTCTTGTACTTAACCTAAGACACATATACAGGGTGTTCTTTAAACCCTGTCACATCCGAAACCACGATGATCAGTATGGGCAAGAAGACATATTAGCATATTTAAAAAATATTTAGAACAAAGAAAATTTTTAAAAATAAAATATTAAAAAAAACAAATGGTTGCTTACTTCTGCAAGGGAGAAGTGAGGGGAGCGCGGCACAGTGTCAGACTCCCCCCTTTTCCTTCCTCGTTTCACCACTGCAGAAGTAAGCAACCATTTTGCTTTTTTTGATATTTTATTTTTTTAAATTTTATTCGTTCAAAAAAAATATTTTAATGTGCCAATATGTCTTCTTGCTCAAACTGATCATCGTGGTTTCGGATGTTACAGGGTTTAAAGAACATCCTGTACATAAGGACTTTTTTACGAGTCTTCCATAAAAAACTTGATAGACATAATGACGGGCAAAAAATATATGACGCAAGAACAGTATTTCTGTTTCCAAAGACAAAAATAAATTACGGACAAAGAGACTTCAACGTTTTGGTATCTAAACTTTACGATTTTTTTTAGTATGGAAATATTGGTAAGCAAAATGATTTAAAAAATAAAAAAAAACTAGTCCATAAATGGATAACTAAAAGGACTAGAACGGAAGTTCAGGAATATGTCTTATATAAATATATATATTTTTTTTATATAACCTTTATTTTAGCATAAATAAACAATACATTCAGTAGAAAAATGGAACACTTAAGGTTGAACTTGCCAAAAAAGAGTCTAGCTCTTGTGTTTGGCAAGTTTACAAAATAACATAAAAATAAAACATAAAATGCAAAACAAAATAATAAAATAAATAAAAAATTAAACAATTTTGAAAATTGTGAAAATATAACACAAAAAAAAAAATTAAATGAAAACACAAAATTTTTAAACACGGGCACATATTAAACATACATCTATATATCATAGTATAATTTATATTTATTAAAAGTCTTTACTTTTTTTCCCTTTTCATTTCATGTATGTACTTTTAAAATATTTTTTCAGAGTTTTTTTTTTTTATATTAAACTTTAGCTGTAATTGAACGAAGTTATGAAAAAAACAACTAAAATAATAACACTTTTGTGAAAAGAATTATGAATCAAATCTACACAACAGTTGGAATGTTTTTTTCTTTGACGAATAATAAATACTGGAAATAAAGTGGCTACTTGACATGATGTAAGCCCGTGAATGCCTAGATTTTTATATTTCCTCCTCTAAAATGTTCTACATCTCTGTTGTAATTGCTGGTATTAATAGGCTTCCTAGGGGGTTAAGTTCAGTAATTGTCTAAAAACATTTGGATCAAATCAAAATGTGGTTAATTAATATCCAATAATGTTGCGTGCATTAATGCAACTTCCAGTGAAAATTATTCTAGCTAAATAAACCAAACCATCAGAAATATCAGTTTAAAAACGTATCTAAAATATGTATTTTCGATCAATCATCAATTTGGTCAAAAATAACGTGATTCAGTTCATCGCCCGCCTATAAAATTTCATCCGAATTCGGCCCAATCATCGAAACATGAAGATAACAATCGTTTGGCGCGTTTCGTTCTGTGTTTTGCACTTTTTGTATCGGTTTATACTTTGTTTATCGCTTCGTACCTTGTTTATCGCAAAACGACGCAAATCGCTTTCATTTCAGCCCCAAAATTGTTTTAAGTTGAACAAAGCCAGGATAAAATGAAATACAAAAATGTTGATGGACAATAAAATGTATAAAAATGTAACTTGGGAATATTTTTTGGTTTGTAAAAAAGCTTCTTTTAGCTTAAAAACTAAAAAGAAAAAAATCCATGCGCTTAGTTTCCGTACCATTTTTGTGGCATCAATTTCGAAATTGTATTAATAAGATTATGTTTGGTAGTTTAAAATATAGTTTATTTGTGTTGTTAAAGTAAAATAGTTTTAACAATCTCTTTGGTGCAATAGGAACATCCACCCTTTCCCGAAACTCTCTGAATATTTATCCTTTTTTAAAAATGAATTCAGCGAAAACTTAATATTTCTTTACAAGTAAACCACGAAAATAACAAAACATACAGACTTTTTTTGGAAGTTTAGGTTTATTGTACCTTCTATTGTGGTATTTTTTAATTATTGAAAATATTTACGAGTACATGAAAATAATATTTTTATATGTGTAAACTGTCGATGTATTTTTTTAATATGTAATATATTTTCTTTACTAACTTTGTATTCTTTGTGTAAATCTGTTATTAGTTCTGAGTTTATACACTATATCTGTTTGTTTACTATAAAAATGTATGTAGAACTGTTGATTTCCCAAATAAAATAAAATACTGCCATTTTAATTGAAGGAAAAGTTTTTTGACAAAAATCATAAAAATGAGTTACATATAAATATTAAATAAGTAACATTTAACAAAAAAATGTAGACCATTTGTTATATGAAAATGAGCAGTAAAAAAATTTATTTCAGTTCGAAAAACGATATAATGTATATTAAGTTGTTAAATTTACTATGCAATAACACAATATCTTGAGATCCATAATCCTAAAAAGTGTTGATTTTACACACATGTGTTTTATGCTTAAGAAACTATTGACGTGCTGTATTTTTATTTATGATTATTTACAGTGTTTTAAAACCTTTAATACCCAATTTTTCTAATTCTAACCATACATATATATTTATGTTTATTTTTTATGCGAAAACTGAGAAGAATTATGAGAAAAGGGTCCAAGCTCACCACCGCATCCTCAACTGAGTAATTGTAGGCTGCTGCGTCCGTTCTCGAACTTAAATGTTAGTTATGAAATAAAACCACCTTATACTTAATATTCTTCTCAAGCACTAACTCGCAAAACTCAGAAGTTTGGTGTTCTAAGATTTGATAAGGTGCTCAGTAGGAGTACTTGCATTATACAAGAGTTGAATAATAGGCATTTCGTTTTGACCGGGTATAGACTAGAGTTTCAGACAACACGCATCATGTCAAAAGTTGCTTCAGCAATTTCTAGGCGGGTTGCAAGCTCTCTGTGCCATTCTCAGTTATGTGAACTCCCAATAAGTATTTTAAACTGTCAACATTCTCGATTAAATAATCACTGCCCTGATAATACGAACATATTTAGGCATTACATTCGGTGGAGTTATTAAAGTATTTTAATTAATAAATTTAAAAATCACTGAACTTCTTCCTGGGCTTTTTTGAGGTAAAAATAAAATGATTATTTATGGTTTCTATTTTTCATTGTATACTGTATTCTTGTATCCGCCCGGACACTAACACCAGGCGAACAAATTAAATATTATAATGAATGGAGTTTTGACTGTAATTTAGTTCCGACAAAGGCCGCCAGTGGCGCTAGTTTACAATGCATGAAATGAGAAGCCGTTCGGGAACACGAGCTGTCAAATCTGACGTTCCTGTCAAATGTGGATTACGTAAGCTGATAAATAATGTGCTATGGGCAAAATGTTACTTCAAAAGCCTGGGTTAGATTTCTTAATTATTATTTTTTCAGGTTTGGCATTTGTGGAGTTAAATTTAGGAACATTAAATACATATTTACACATTAACTGTATTTTGAAAATAAAGATGTATTTTTAATATGTGCCTGTGTTTATGAATATAGTGCCTTTTTTAAAAAAAAAATAGTGTTAGGTTTTCTCAATTTTTAAAATTGTTTAACTTTTTATTTATTTTATTATTTTGTTTTGCATTTTTTGTTTCTTTTTTATATTATTTTGTAAACTTGCCAAACACAAGAGCCAGACTCGTTTTTGGCAAGTTTAACCTTAAGTGCTTTTTTTTCCTGAATTTATTATTATATTATTCTAATAAAGGTTTTTATTATGAAAATTAAAAAATATATTATATCGCTAGCCCAAAACAGCAAAAAAGTACACCCGAAATTTCCGATTTTTTTATACACATACATCTGTTCGTAATAGCGTCATATCTATGCTTTTATGTAAATAAAATTCACGTACACATATATAAATTATTTTGCTCAGAAAAAAATATCTCTTGTGTCCCCAAGAGTGTTCAATGTCCTCAATAAACATATTGAGTTCTCCAAAACCAAAGCCATTTTCAGAAGAAGTGTACAAGTTTGGATTTTGTCTAAAGGAAGAGATCATTGCAGGAGACTACCGCGAGATATTGTAAAGATTAAAATACTAAAAAGCGTGTTATCCAGATGTTTATTGAAATATAAGCCGATGATAATATTTAATTTTTATTTTTGCTATTATTTAATCATGTACATGCTTTTACTTTTTATTTTGTTGTTTCTCAACTCAAGACAGGGCTCTTGGCCTCATAAAGTTAGGAATACGTTTTTATTTATTTTTTTGTAATATATATGTATTTGCATGAAAAATAATTTTTTTTTTTACAAAAAGTAAACTAATTCAAAGATATAAGTCTTTTTATTTTAACTTAGTCGACAAACATAAATATATTAACACTTAATGAAAAAAAAAAGTAATTTTAATACAGAAAACAATTGATGAAATAGACGCTTACATAAACGATAAATGACCGAATTCTTATTTTACATGTTAAATACTTGGGATTTATAATAAGCAGACAATCGAAATGGAAAATTTATACTTTCAATAATTTAATAAGCAAAATAGCAACATTATCGTGTTTTTTTTCCAAAAACGGAAAAAGTTCTGATGTATGAAATGGATAAAAAGCTCCATAAAATGGATACCTATGTATGTGTGCCTATGTAGGAGCTTGCTATAACATCATAAAATTATTTAAATTTGTTGCAACAGAGAGGAAAAACATTTTTGAGAAGGGAATATGGAAGTCTAGGCATTTACAGGGCCTATGACCTGGCATTGGCTGTTGTAAGTATCCTCTTTACACACTGTGTAACATTCACCATTTTGCCAATGTTTAAACATCCACATTTCCTCAACTCTTCCATCTGTTGACTTTTGTGAAGTAAAAGAGCTGAAACCTTTATAATGTGGGTGAGATTCATCCGGTTAAATCAATTCACCTATTCGGCAACGCCTGAAAACAACTTTTCAATTTTTATACTACTTCTTTTTTAGGTAGTTAATGCAACAATGTGTAATTGTCCAAATGCTTGCAGACTGTCTGGATTTTCTCCCTACGGTGCTATTCATATTCAAATTTGTTGCAACAGAGAAAGAAAATATTTTTTAAAAGGCAATATGAAAGTCTCGGATTTTACATTATTTACGTATTCCAAACCCATATTTTTTTATAAAATTTAGTTTTGTTATTAAAATAATTTTTTTTATAAAATAAAATTTTAATTCAATCTTAAAACAACGGCTTGTTCACAATATTTAATCGTGTTTTCAATAAATTGTAAATGGTTTTTCAGTATACTTTGTGATTTTCTACATGAGTGAAAGGAGAAGATTTTCCAATTGTGCGATTTTCCGTTGCTGAAAATTTCACACAGAGTACAATCTACAGCCTTCACCCTTCCAATACTAGTTCCTACTATCGGACCCCCGCACCCGCCCCAGCCCCTTTCCCGCTCTGCTGGGGGATGTTTCTTTTTATTTCAACTGTCGAATCTACAGAATGTTTCAAAACAAACTATTTATTTAACAAATAGTTATTTCAATAAAGTGCTGAATTCAACAAATTATCATAATTATCCTATTTGCATCTAGTGGTGCAGAAGGTAATGCATTGAAACATTTGTACTGACTCTGGATAAGTCTTACTATACAAATGCCACTAAACGTACCTTCTTTTTTATTTTCATAGATATAAAAGACGAGTAATTCTTAAATACCCATTTTTTACATAATACCATCGTGATTCTAGGATCTTTTTATCTCTACGTATAATAAACTAGCAAAAAACTAGAAAAAAAGAAAAATAAAGGAAGATTTCTACCGTCGGACCTCATATAATTGCCGTCCAGACCTCGTTTTATTGGCTCTACGGGCCTTAGTTCATCGTCATTTTGGGTCTTGATTGATTTGGATCTCGATTTGGAACACATAAAACTATCGCACCTTTGGGCTTCACATTTTTTTTTTCTGTTTAGAGCAATTAAAATGAAATGAAAAAAATCTGTCACTCAAAATAATGCTAGCAAAATTACACAAAATAAACAGATACAAGACCCGTTAAGCTATGGCGACGTCACATCGATATTCGGTTTTAATGTTTAATTTATTTTTTGACAAATATTTTTGCACCACAACAGGCCAGGAGGCCCAATCACAGTGGTGAATTACATCACAGAACACCCAGGCTTGAGAAAAATCACATTTTGATTTTTGTGTTCTCACCGGAAATCAAACCCGGAACCTTCCGTGCGTGACTCAAGCGTCTTGACCACTACCCACTTATAATTTTTCCGAGGGAATAAAATGTTTTTTTTGTGATTAAGTAGAATGTGACACTTGTCAATTTTTTGACTATTCTTGTGCAAAAAATCACGACGATCAGTTGTTTTTATGTGAGACAGTGTGAGTTCATAAAATACCTAGGGTTGGAGGTCCGCTAGTTTGTGGTAAGCTTTAAAAATGCAAATGTTATAAAAATAAGTTATTAAATCAAGTAAGCACTTCATGGGTTATACCGAAAGAATGGCTCAAATTGACATTTATTACCTCTTGACAAAATTATGCGCAAAAAGATGTGGTGATTACATAACAGTAAACCTTATAAGCCATTTTCTAAAAAAAATCCTAAAAATTTTACATGAAATCACAAAAAAAAGCGAGGAAAATTTTAGCCTCAGACCTCAGACAAGCTCAAGCTCTCCAAGATCGACAGCTGCCCATGCGACGATGAAACTTCCCAAGATGTCCCTCACCTGTTGATGCATTGCCCCCTTTTCAGATTTCAAAGACAACAGCTGGAGGCGCGATGCAGAAGCTTGGATGAAGATCTATGCGACATCCCATCGGTGATAGGTAATAAAGAACTCACACGAGAGGTAGTATTATACATGGTCAATATAGTGCAGGCAATTGGTAAAATAAACCAAAGTAGGGAAATAAACCAAAGAAGGCCTCTTGACTACTGCCAACAGGCCGGTTTCTCTTGAAGAGTTTTGAGTAGTTTCCTCTCCACATGCGCAAATGCTGAGAAGTTCCTTATTGGCCCACATTAGTTTATCCCTCCTGATCTCAACAGTTGAGATAAATTTTAAAAAATTTAATTGCAGAAAAATCCACTTTTGAAATATCAACCTTATATAGTATAAGCAAGGTAAATAATAAAGCAACTCCTATATAAAAAAAAACCTCAGACAAAATTAATTCTTTCATACCAATAACCATGGAGCTAACTATGGTTTTTTTTTCCCTTATGTCTTGAATTCTTAGGTCTGCCAACAAACATACCAGTCATGATTTCTTTGATAACAAGTTGTCTTCTTTTATACGATCACTGAATAAAGTTCAATTACAAACACCTCTCTCCCGCTTTTACTCCCACCAAGTCTACCATATACCATTGTGTCTTTCTACTTTCCCTTATAATTTTCTACGTTTAAATATGTCCTTAAAAACACCTATTGGGTGTATAAATAAATAAATAAATAAATTAATAAATATTCCTTAGACTAGCACCTTCGTGTAGCCAAAAACTATTAAGATACATTGCGATTGGTGTATCAATTTAGTGCTCTATGCACCATTTGGCGCGAAAAGGGAATGATGATAATAAATGGAAATCAAATATAGTAAAAAACTTTCATATATTTTCTAACTACCCGGTGACGTCACCTTTCTTTAGAAAGTAAGGATAGGTTAGTTCTTCTGTGAGAATAAGGCATGACTATCTCCTAAAAACATCGCTGCACTTTTCTGTCGAAGAGTTCAGAGCATGACAGCGTCACAAAGGATCAGTGCAATTATTTATTTATTTATTTATGTAGTCCTTTTCGCCTTGTATTTATGAAAAGAGGAGAGAAAATATTAGGATAAATTTATTGCGACAGAGAAGAAAAATATTTTTGAGAAGAAAACATGGAATTGAAGGCTTAAGACATGTTCTTGGCTTTTTTTTGTTTTTTTTTTCAGTTTCAGTGCAGCAAAACAGCATTTATTAGGTATTTTTGATAACATGTTATAATCAACTAAGTCTGATGACTTTTCAGTGGGACACAATTGTTTAATACAGATTTATTATTATATAAGCATTATTTATTACAACAACGTTTGAGGATCAATTTGTTTCTTTTTTGGGTGATACTGAGTGTATTGTATTTATTTCAAAACGTCGGAACAAAGCCAACACACAAAGTATCACCCAAAAAAGAAACATATTGATTACAGTGACCGTGAAAATCTTCGCACCTATTTAATGTTTTAGTATGTTCAAATGCTTGCAGACGCGCTGGATTTCCTCCCTACGAAGTTATTTATATTTTAATTTATTGCAACAGAGAGGAAAAACATTATTGAGAAGGGAATATGGAAGTTTTGGCATAAGTAGGTCATAAGCCCTGTAAATGCCTAGACTTCCATATTCCCTTAAGTATTAAGCGAGTATTTTAAGAGTTATTTTTTTTTAATTTTAGATCATCCTTGTTAATGACGGTTTGCGGGACATTAAATAACCTTAAAATAACGCAATTTAAAGTTCGTTCTCCGGGGTAGTTTATAATTTGGGGAACTTTCAGGAAACCCTTAGTTTTTCATCAAATGTGGGTATGGGAAACTTTTTTTTATTTTTCAGAGCCAAAAAAAAATTTTAAATAAAATTTTAGTCACAAAGCTGTTTTACCAGCAGGACATTGCATAATTTAAAATAAACGACTTGGCCCATACGTTTCGCCTCATGAATTATGCTATTCCCCTTAATCCATTGGCAGCCTCCGTCTCGTAGTGGTTAAGACACTCAACTCATACACGAAAGGTTTTGGGTTTGGTTCCCGGTGAGAACACCAATTGGGCTTCAAGGTATGTTGTGGTGCAAAAAAAACATTATTTTTCAAAGCTTATTGAATGTGAAATATTTCCATATTGTTTACTTTTTTTTTTTTTTAGAAAAAGAAATATTTGCGTTCTTATGATTTACCCAAATATTTAATTTTGAGGGCCATTTTCAACGAGTTGTAAATAACTCACTATTAGAAAATGGAATCAAGTTGGGGTATAGTGGGATTCGAACCACAGACCTTTGGTCCGTGAGTCCGAGACACTAGCCACAGGACCACAACCCGATCAAATTTTAATTTAATCCTTTATTGTTCGTATGTAAGATATAAATAAAGTCATGAGTAAAATTAATTAGGTCATTTACTAATTCAGAGAAGATGTTATCGTGAAGACATCACATGTGTTTATTAACACGAATATAAAAATTTATTTCCCAAAATTTTTAATTTTCAATGTTATATATATAATAATACTGGCGAACCCTACTGACGCTGTCCCGCTTAAACACTCAACTCATGCTCAACAAAAAATAAGTCATTCTTTAACCGCCAGCCGGGTTTTGACGCGACCTTGACATTTAATTCGAAACCAAAAAAAATAATAGAAAAATGCCTGATTGTGTCGTAAAAGCGTGCAAAAACTGTCTGAATAAAAGGAAAAATACTTTTCATTGATAAGAGGTTGAGTTTCAAAACTTAAAACTATTTGAAATCAGGTTGTGGTCCTGTGGCTAGTGTCTCGGACTCACGGACCAAAGGTCCGTGGTTCGAATCTCACTCTACCCCAACTCGATTCCATTTTCTAATAGTGAGTTATTTACAACTCGATGAAAATGGCCCTCAAAATTAAATATTTGGGTAAATCATAAGAACGCAAATATTTCTTTTGAAAAAAAAAAAAAATTCAAATTCAAATACTGAATTTTAGTAGGTACCTAAGTACTTGTTTATGGTTGAATTCCAAAACATCAAATATTTTTTTTTCGAATATGGCATTCGTTTTGCAAATCAATAACTAAGCTTTTCTACCATAAGGGGTGAACTTTAGGTAGGAATGCAATTTTTAAAAATGTATTAAATGTCGGTTAATATTATTTTATCATTACTGAAAACCTAGTAAAAAGAAATCAATGGGTTGAAATTATAAGGAGTGTAAGGAAAGAATCTGATTGGGATCCATAAAAAGCGAATGCTGTTTGTAAGCATTCAAAAACTTTTTTTTTTAAACACAAAAAAACAACAACCTTCCATTTTTTGTGTATGCATTCTCCTCGAATGCAACCTTGTAGATCGATGAATAAAACATTCATGCTCCTAATTTCTATTTTACATATAAGATTAAAGAATTTAATACTTAAGAATGCGCACAGCACAAAGATCTACATTTCTCTGAAAACCGCACGTAAATCGGCTAAGCCGTTTAGGAGAAGTTCAGTGACATCACACGTATAGAAGAATTATACATCTAAAGATATTAAGATACGCTGCGATTGGTGTACCAATGCAGTGCCTTATGCACCTTTAGGTGTGGAAAGGGAATAATGATGATGATGATATAAATTATGCTATTGTTCTTGGGGTGTGAGATTTCATTTTAATACAGAAAATGAGTTTTGAAATTTAGAAGTGATGCACATTATCCAATTCGTTTTATACTTAAGAAGTTAATCAGATAAAAAATCATAATTTTAAGTGGGGGGTGCGAGAGGGTGAATGTGTGTATATTTGAACCGGGTTGTGATCCAATGGTAGCATTATGGACTCATGGATCAAAGGTACAAGGTGACAATTCCACCCTACCACAACTTGATGCCCATTTTTTTAAACGTTATTTACGAGTATAAGTAAAAAGCCCGAAAATTTAAATATTCAAATAAATAATAAGAGTAGAAATATTTTTTTTTGTTATTGAAAAAATGAAAATTTGTGTTTTTTATGCACAAAGTTTTAAAATATGCACATGGTAGTATCACGGTCAACGCGTTAGCTTATCATGGAAGCGGTCTCGAGTTATTTTACAAAGATGATCGACAGAAAATATTAAATTTTTAATATTAAAAAAATATATTAAATTGAACCGTTTGTCATTTGACCCCTTGAAATTATTTTCAAGCCCTACTGTATAGTTTCGGAAAGTACAGATCTTCCCATCTACAGGCGTAGTTATTATAAACTAAACATAAATATTATAATAATAAAAATACTTATATAGTTTTATTCCACTTTCATTTATAAATGTTTACCAGTGACCGGGTTTCGTCGTGACTGCCATCGTCAGACTGGTACTTAATAAAATTATATAATTTACACCAGTTCTTTTTATATTCATTTAAACAAAACTTTTATTCATATAATTGTTATTACTTTAAACATAGATGATTTTTATTTAAAAAAATTGTTTCCATTATTATATAAAATCATTATTTACAACCCCTGCTTGCACTTGTATATTACATAGAAATTTGTTAAGTCTCCCACCAGTCTGACGATGTCGGTCACGACGAAACCCGGTCACTGGTAAAAAATTATAAATAAAAGTGGAATAAAACTTTCATTTTTATAATTAAAATGCAGTTCCACCAAGAAATGTCAGTAGAAAAACTCAATATTTAAACATAAATAAAAAATCTAGTTAGAGTGTTGTAAAATATTCCCAGTTTACGGAAAGTCAACTCACCGATCAGTAGAATTCAACAAAGAGATCTTGTTACTTCACATGCGGAGTAATTTCAAAACTTTAAGAAACCTCATTGCTGATAATACGATACATAAAAAAAATATTTTTAACAAAATTGGCTTAGTTTGATAGTTACGGAAAACATTTTTTTAAATTACGAATCACTGAATTTCCTAATTGGTCTACAAATTCAGTGCCCAGTGCACTTTTATGATACGAAAAAGTAACTGGTGATGTTATAATTCATTTTAAAATAGTATAATCTTAAATATAAAAAATACAACGGGCCTACATTGTCTGACGAGATTTCAAATAGAGAACGTTTATTTTGGGTCACACAGTAAAACATCGCTGTCCGTCCCTTTGTTTGAGTCTTTTTGTATAAAAATAAACTCGTTATGTTGAGTGTATAAATCTCAGAAACAGGTTAAAAGTCCGGGAACACGGGGTATCAATTGACCCCAGCCTCCCAGGGCCCAGAACCCTTTAACCCTTTCATTGTCACCAAAATATAGGATATATTTACCGACAAATAGCAACCCACTTATCTCGAGAATGGTCCCATTGCTTTACGAGTGTTATTGTAAATCTTTTCTCTACAGTCCGGCGAAGGGTTAACTTGAAAACGCCCAAGTCAAGAAAGTCATATAAACTTAGACCTTTTACACTATACGAAAGACGAAGTAACTTGTCTTTTTAAGTCACTTTAATCCAGATAAGATTTCTGAAACAAAACCGGCGGTTGTCGCGTCTCTTAAATCGTTAGTGTTTTTTAATATTTTCTTCAATATTATTGTTTCATTTTTTATTTTATTTCATTGGAAAGCCAACAGACATTTATAAACTTATAAGATACAATTAGAGACTTCCACATAATATTGTTATTGTAAATGTTGTCACATAAAAATTATACATAACATAAAATAATTAATGATACTCAACTTATAATATTACTAAAAATGTAAAATTAAATATATTTATCCTTTTGAATATTGGTCACACAGTTGCACATTATAATATATAATACAACTATAGTTGACCGTTAGGGTGGATCGTCTTGTAGGAAGAAACAAAAAATGTTATTATCAAAACGGCCTTATGCTGAAAAGATGTTCTATAGTATGTAGAATAAGGGAAAAATCAAATAATAAATATTTTTTAAGGGTAAAGTTTGCCGCGATTGGGTTGAATTTTAGATTTGGTTGAAAAAAAACATGTTTTTGTAAGATGATTTAGGATTCTAAATGAATGTTCTTCTGCAATATAAATTTGCATAAAATATAATCATGAATTATATAACTATTACAATTGATTTGATAATCAACCCTTTCCCTTCATCCTCTCAAATCAGTGCTGAAAAGATGTTCTATAGTATGTAGAATAAGGGAAAAATCAAATAATAAATATTTTTTAAGGGTAAAGTTTGCCGCGATTGGGTTGAATTTTAGATTTGGTTGAAAAAAAACATGTTTTTGTAAGATGATTTAGGATTCTAAATGAATTTTCTTCTGCAATATAAATATGCATAAATTATAATCATGAATTATATAACACATTACAATTGCTTTGATAATCAACCATTTCCCTTCATCCTCTCAAATCAGTTCGTAAATTAAAAAAAAAAAATTCTTACCCAGAAAAATGATTTTTTAATACAACCATGAAAATGTTAAAATACCTAAACTTCAACAGTCTCGTGGCAAATTCTGTCGTAAAAATATATTTATTTGTTGATTTTTTTCGTAATCTGTAGGCTATAGAACATCTTTTCCGCATAGGGCCGTTTTCAATTTTCAAAAAATTAGAAATTAAACCACCCTATTGACCATACAGTGTACATTTATTATGTGCATGCATACAGAACTACACATAACCTGCATAATATAGGCTGCGGATTCAAGGCGCAACATCGTAACTTGAGTTTTTTGGCAATTTCGTTTTTAAAGGAAGTTAAAGACATGTTTTAATATCAATAAAATTTAATTTTTGATGACACATATTGCAGGTTCTATTTACAAATGAATTTTGAAAAGATTTAGTGGAACATTTAGAAATTTTAAATAGAGATTGGTTTCTTGTCTGCGTTACTGGGACTCTAAAATTAATAAGTGATAGAATCTTAGGGCAATCTATCATGTTATTTTAAGTTTTACAGAGATGAAGAACATTCGAGAGAAGGTAATATAGAAGTCTAGGCATCGACAGGACTTATGACCTGCCAATGGCTGGTTTAAGTGGCCATTTTACACACTGTTGTAATATGTTAATATAAATAGTTCCCCAGGGAGTTGAATCCAGTCCATGTCTACAAAAATTTAGACAAACTCAAAAATTTTTTAGTTAATCCACCTGGTCCACGAAGAAGTATAGAAATCGAAAAAATAACATTTTCAGGCGTTGCATAGTATGTAGGTGAAATATTTCAATTAGATGAATCTCACCCGCATAAATAAAGGTTTTAGCTCTTTGACTTCACAAACATTAACAGATAAAAGAATTGAATGAATGTAGATGTTAAAATATGGGCAGAATGGTAAATGTTACACAGTGTGTAAAGTGGCCACTTAAACCAGCCAATGAACGGTCATAAGCTCTGTAGATGCCTAGACTTCTATATTATCTTTTCTAAAATGTTCTTCATCTCTATTGTAATATGTTAATAATATTGGGTGTTTAAATAAGTTTTGTCTCCGTTTTTCCAAATGAAGAGAACAATAAGATACAACAAATTAGTCAATTATGTATTCTTAGTCAATGATTCATGGCAACTTTATTGAACACTGCGCAAATACCAGGCGGTACAAAAATGCTTATTTTTGTCTACTTGACATTTCACCTGTTGGCCTCGTGGTGTAGTGGTCAGCACATTTTTGCCTACCATGCAAAAAGTCTTGGGCATCTTGATACTTCAAAGTATCAAGTAATAAAAAAAGTAAAAGACAATTAGTTAACTAGTTTCAGTATGTAAATGTTATCAACTATCAAATATCTTAATTTTGTAAATGGGATCTAGAATTTCAACCGTCTATGCGCTCAACAGCAGCAAAACTGCTATAATCAGTACTTTGAAATGATTTTAGTCGCATAAAATGTGTACACTGGTGGTTTTTGACTAGTATTTTTAGCCAACATTTGTTGACACTAAAAAATAATAACTTTAGCTCATAGTGTGGGTTATATGTTTTATCGAGTTTTATATTTTGTATCTATTTCAACACAATATTGTATATTTTAAATAGTTTTTTTTTCCGAATTCTCTTGGGTGTGTAGTATATATAGCCTGGACACGGTTGGTCAGATCAATATTTAGTTTTCAAACATGTATGTCCCAATTCCCTACCCTCTCAATAACTTAAACCCCCTTAGGTCCGCGGAGAACAAAAGTCAATTTATTCCGTTGATCTTAAGTCTACAATAAATTGAAAAAAAAACGAAAACCCATCCCTACGTGCTATTTTGAAATCCGTTTTGAACAGATTACAAAAGTGAAGTCATAAAATATATATTATATATTTCACTGCTTTGTTTATTTTTTTTATTTGTTAACTTTTATTTTGCATGAAAACAAACATTAAGTAATATTTAAAAAAGAATCAGGCTCTTGTGATTGGCAAATGTATAAAATAATATAAAATATCAACGAAAATGCATAAACAATAAAAAATATATAATTACAAATTGAAGAAATGTGTCCTAACCCGATTTCAAAACAACAAAAATAATAATTAATATTCACACGGATCAGAGGCGTGTGGGGAGGTTTTTGAATAGAAAAGCAATACAAATACAGATAAAAAATTGTGAATAATTAAATACTGTATACATATGTTCACATTATTATTTATTTTTTTTATGAAAAATAAATATTTACGTTCTTATGATTTACCAAAATATTAAGTTTTAGGGCCTTTTTTAACAAGTTGTAAATAACTCACTATTAGAAAATGTGAATCGAATTGGGGTAATGTGGGATTCGAACCACGGACTTTTGAGCCGTGAGTCCGAGACACTAGCCACGCGCGGATTCTAAAATTTGTAAAAAGATCCCTCCCTACCAGAAGCGAAATCTCTTCAGCGTCGCCAGATATAGGTTGTTTTGGCCGCGATTTTGAAACTCCACGGGTTTTCATGGTTATTAACAACATTTTAATTTATTTATAGTAATTTATATGTAAGGTATTATGTCAGATAATTAATTTATGAAATGTATTATAAACATTGATTTATTATCTAAATTTAGGCGAAGCGATGGTTCCATACGTTATATGGACGGACTGCGCATGACAGTCATGCATATATATATAAATATATATATATATATATATATATATATATATATGTATATATATTATATGAATATATAGCTGAAACCACAACAACAAACCGTCACGCCGTTTCCCCGTAAGGGTAAGCAGAGAGGGTAGAATGCCACATCACTCGATCTTTGCATACATCTCGCTTGCTCTACATTCATACATCTTCTCATGAACGCGCGCCGATTATTCCGACTCTAAACATGTCCATATTCAAGTATTTGTTGGATTTGGCCATGCCATGTCTTTCTCGATCTTCCTCTATTTCTGCATCTATCAACATTCGCGTTGTAAATATTCTTAGCCGTTCTTTTGCTGACCATTTGCTCTACATGTCCAAACCAACGAAGAGTTCCCTTAACGTTTTCGATAATGCTTATCTTAGCCTTGCATAATGTACAGATCTCAACATTTGTGCATCTATCGTACATGGAAATTTTAAGCGGGAAACATGCGTTTAGTAATAACAAACAAAATTAAAAAGAAGCGGATATATTCCTTGGTACCTACACTCTACACTACGCACACAGATGCGTTTCTACTATCATCTCCCAGGGAACAGCCAAATGTAAACCAAGTGTTTTTACAATTATTTACTAGGAAAAAGACAATAGATCCTGTTTACTGCACACTAAAATAAAACAAGGAAAAGTTTCAGTATCGTCTATTGTCTTGTTAACCTTAATAATAAGTTGAGGAATGGTATCGTTGTTTAGTTTTTATATTTTACTTTTTGTGCTGTTACATGTTTACTTAATTGCCAAACTTACTAGATCTTTGCTCAATGTATTATTATTGCGTTTCTTAAAATTATTTTTTATTATTAACTTTTTAAAATCATTCTTATGTTGTTGAAATTCCATTTGTCGATGCGTTTTGAAGCTGCAAGACTTTTTGTGATGTAAGGTGTCATATTATTTTTATCATATTATGTAAATGTTATCAACTATCAAATATCTAAATTTAGTAAATGGGGTCTAGAATTTCAACCGTCCATGCGCTCAGTAGCTGCAAGACTTGTTGTTATCTAAATTCTTATTTTATAAATTTGCTTTTTATTTCGTTTTCAAAATATCACTTAAACTCTTTACTTCATTGTCAAATAAAAAATAATTGAAAATAAAAATGTAAATAGGGGCTAGATTTCTTATTGTCCATGCGCTCTGTAGCTGCAAGACGTTCTGTTATCTAGCTCACATATATCATAATTGGAGACGAGGAACTAGAATCCCAACCGTCCATACACTCTGTAACAGCAAGACGTGTTGGGATATTTATTTATTGTACAGCGCCCTTGAGAAGATTTTCACAAAAATGGCGCTATATAAATTATCCAAACATTATTATTATTATAGTTTTACCACATATTTGCCTGAGAGATCGCATTTTGACATCATTCAGCCTACTTTCATCCCTGTTTTTTTAAGTCCATACTTCGCTCCCATACATCAAGGTCGGGACCAGGACTCCATTGTGAACTGCTAATTTTGCCTCTTGCGACAAACATTTATTTACCAAGGTTGATTTAAATGCACCGTTCACTTTGTTCCCGGCACTCACCCTCCTATCAATATCTTTCTCAGTCATTCCATCTCTAGTAATACTTTCATTTCTTTAAAAAATCGTCACATTCGATTTATCGACATTCATTAGCAAATCACTTCCCTTGCATACATCGTAGACCTTTGTTACCAAGAATGACCTTTGTTAACAATCCATACATTATGAACATACTTACATTGTATCTTATAATAAATTAGAGTTAATGTTTTCCCCTCCCTTTTAGTCTAGCCTGTCTACAAACGTTTGGATAACTCAAAATATTGTTGATTAAACTAACTTGTATAAACTTGTTTTAAAACATTTTCTACAAGGTGAAATAATTGGGCCTAATCTAACCTACATCAATAAAGATTTCAGCTCTTTTACTTCAACAGATTAAAAAAATCAACAGATGTAAGAATGGTGAATGTTACACGGGGTGCAAAGTGGCCACTTAATCCAGCCAATAAACTGATCATGAGCCCTGTAAATGCCAAGACATCTATATACCTTCCCAAAAATTATTTTCCTTTCGGTTCCAAAAAATTTACAAAAACTTATTAATACCGATCGATTTTTATTGGTTCGGTATTTGCCAAAGTACCTTATTAGTAAGTATCGAATCGGGTTGTGGTCCCGTAGCTGGTGTTGCGGGCTCATGGATCAGAGGTCCGGGGTTCAAACATCACTCTACCTCAACTTGATATCCATTTTCTAATGTTGAGTTATTTACAACTCGTAAATGTACCAGAACGCTATTTTTTTTTTCATAGTTGAAAAAAAGCTTACAAAAATTTATTACAAAACAAGCCTGCTTACCTTTATAACTGGAAGACCCAAAGTCATTGTTAGAACGGGAAGAGTCAAAAAGGATTTTAACTTATAATGCATGTATGGCCAAGGTCTTGGATGTGCTGTTAGTTTCACCAAAATACCATGGATTATGATGCTCAACCAGATTGTCAGTATTGACCAAAAGTAGAAATAAACTGGAAGAAAAAAAAACAGATAAAATAAAATATTTTTGACAATCGAAACACGCAGTAAAAAAACAGCCAGTATCAACATTAGTGGTCTTGTCCTTTTTCTTCCTCTCTATGATTACCGAATGAAGCTTCTTGCAACTATTCGTGGCCCTGTAATTGGTCTTGTCAGATCTACAGATCTGGTTTCTTCCAAAAGAAATTTCAAAGCTTTTAAAAAGTTTTGTTATCATTTCGGCGAATTGATCATGTCCAATCAATTTAATCCAAGTCAGTGAAGAATTCGCTATCCTCATTTTTCAATCCAATGATGTACACATTATGTACTTCTGGGTTACTTTCTTTCAGCACAAAGATGCTCAGGCTATCAGATTGCAAAATCTCTTTTGAGCAACTTTTCTTGTTCGGCATCGAGAACTGAGCACCGTCAAGGAGACTTATGTTCTCAAATGCGGTGTGCGGTATGTGGTGGGCAAGCTTCCACTTATTCATTTTTTTTAAAAGCCTACTGTCATTATTCTTATTGTTAGTGATGGGAGTCTGTGCTATTGAAGCTCCTGACGTCACTGCGGCCTATGAAGATCTATTGTGACGGGTCCCTGTGAATAGCCCTCCAAGCCCAAGTCTATAAAAAGCCTGTGGCTACTGTGCGGAAGCCGAGAGTTTACATTTTTCTAAATCTCCCCCTCCAAGCTCAGATCCGTAAAGTATAGGGTCATTAGTTAGGAGGCGAGCTCTTTAACATCCTCAGCTTTAACCCGTGATCTCCCGAGGACAAAGCTCTTTTTATTACGTAAAGCATCACATCACATAGAATTAGTAAAGGTATTTACTTATCTGCACTGTAAATCCTACGTCTAGAAGTTCCATTCTCGCTAAAGGGTGTTTTACTTACAAAAAAAACCATTCCGTCTTCACTTTGGGAGAGGAACAGCTGTTTTTTTTACTACAGCTCAAATATTTTTTCATGATAGGTTACTCAACTATCAAAGTATATAATTCATGGATATACATGGCAGTTTAAGGTTGAATTATTAGGAATTACTCAAATCTAAAGGACACAGAAATTGAACAATTGACGCCGTAAACATTTTTCAATAACTGTCATCAGGAGGTTGCGATACAATTAATTGTGCTGCATTTATGATAATTTATTCTAGAAATAAAATACGAGTGATATTTCAATTCAACAAATTCGGAAAAACTATAATAAATTTCTATCAAGAATTTTCACTTGATATGAAAGTATTTTTAGATATGCAGATGTTTTTTTCGTTATTTTTCGTTACATGGCATCAGTTTCTCTAGTCTTGGACGCCCACTGCCAAGAGTCTGTCAGCAATTCTCAAAAGCTATCATACGATGACCACAGGGTGAATATGCATCAGCGTCGACATAAAAACTTCGGGCAATTTGTGGCAGTCAATGGTTTTTATAGGAAACGGACACAGGTTCAGAAAAAAAATGTTTTCTTTAATCGCGTTTGAATACTTTTATTATTAGTAAATTACTAACCATTCGTCTAATAGACTACGACATCAGCTCTTTTGCCGTTTAACTAAGTTCCCTCCGCCCGCCGCCCTGCTCACTTCTTCTACCTCCGTAAATATTGAAATTAGTCTGGCGAACGTATTGGTTCGTTGATTGCGGACGCACACTCATTAGATTGGGATATTTTGCGTAATCGTCGTTTGATAGGCGAAAGGTTAGTACCTCTGCATCTTTTTAATCTTTAGACACGGTTTTTCAGGGTTCTGACCCGCAAAACTTCATAAAAACATTTCTCGCAGTAAGCTTCAAAAAAAAATCAAATAAAATTGTTCCAAAAAGTCGTTTTAAAAAAATAATATTAAAAAAAATATCATTTCAAAATGGAGTAAATCTTTAATTTCTCGGATTAGCATCTCTTCCGTAAACCCCTACCCGTCCCTTACAAAAAAAAATGAGATAAAATGCATTTGACCAACGAAGCGATAGGCACCAGACGTGGAGAAATGAAGTGACTGGGTAGGAGAGAGGTGGGGGTTTGTGAAGGGAGTGCTTGTTCGAGAAATTAATGGTTTACTATATTTTAAGATTTTTTTTTTTTTTTTAAATAACATTTTGGAAAAATTTATAGTGAAGATTTTTTTTTAAAGCTTACTATGAGGAATGTTCCTCTGAAGTTTCGCGGTCTGGCCCTAAAAAACCGTGTTTACTTGTAAGTATAATTTATATATTTATATAATTGAAGATTGCCAAGAAAGTAGTAGTCAACTAATAGATAATACTACGGAGTAATTGAAAAATCTGCAACTATTGCCGTGTCAAAAACGTCGCTTGACGAAATACTTCTTCGAGGGCTTCAAAAGAGACATTTTTAGCAAACACTGTTAAAGATATTGGATGTAAGACAGTTGTTTGTGAGGTGCCCACTACTTAAATTTTATGATAAATTAAGTGAGGTCAAAAGAACCCAACAAAATATAAACACTCGTTCAGCAACACAAATGAACTGTATTGTCCCATTTGTATCAACCGCCTTTGGTAAAAAGTAATACAATGTAATTGCTCCAAAAATATTAAATGATTTTTTGCCAAATATTAAAGACTCAAAATGTTAAACAAATTTTAAAATGAAAATAACTGCACATATAAATAGTGAAGAGAGAGATTTTTTTGAAAAATATATGTAAATCAATAAACGTAGTACTTTATATAATTGGAACACACATTATTTATATTTTTATGTATTTCATTGCTTTATATTTGTTTTATTATATATTATACTATATTATACATGTAACGGAAGATCTTTCCAATTTTTGCCCTATTTCAAATCTTCCCATCGTATCAAAAATATTAGAAAAAATAGTTTTTAATACTCGTTAATTATATCGAGCAGAATTCATTATTTTCGGTAAGGCAATCGGCATACCGACGTTTTCATTCTACGGAGACAGGAGTGATAAGAGTGCTGTCTGACATTATAACAGCGGTAGACTCTGGTAATCTGGTGTTGTTGGCTATTTTGGACATGAGTGCTGCATTTGATACTGTAGACCAACATTTTGCTTGAACGTCTGGAAAAAACTTATAGTATCCGTGATCAGGCACATATGTGGTTCAGTTCATATATTTATGAAAGAGAATATGCAATTGTGTTCCACGGTAATAGCTCACCCAACTTTAAGGTGTCTACTGGAGTACCCCAAGGATCAGTACTCGGATCACTCTTCTATCTCCTGTACACCAAAGATATGGAGAATATTATCAAAGAATGTGGATTGTGGTCTCACTGCTATGCAGATGATACGCAGCTTTATTTTTATTGTAACCGAGCGAGATAAATGTGCTTGTTGATTTGATTAATGGATGCATTGAGAAAATAGGAAACTGGATGGCTGAAAATAGACTAACACTTAATCCATCTAAAACGGAACAGCTATGGATTGCTTCAGCCAGACGACAGAATTTGATCCAAGATACGGCACTACCCGCAGTAAGGAGTACCGCTTTACCCACCGTTAAACTACTGGGAGTCATCCTTAATTCTGACCTTTCTCTTGACGCTCAAATTAATAGAACGATAAGTTCATGCTTTTACCAGCTGAGACAGATTAAATGCATACGCAAAAATTTGCCAGTTGATGCCGCCCGTCAATCAATAAATACGTTTGTAGTGTCTAGAGTCGATTATTGTAATGGTATCTACGCAAGTCTACCAATGAATAAAATGACTCGCCTACAGGCTGTACTAAATGCCGCAGCGAGATTTATTTTTGGAATCTCTAAATTCAATCATATCACTCCACTACTTCGGGAATTGCACTGGTTACGTTTTCCACAGAGGGTGGAATACAAACTCTGTTGGCTTATGTATAAGTCACTGCACAACTCTGCTCCAGAATATCTAAGGGAACTCTGCATTCCAGATGAACTAGCTGACAGACGTCTTACGCTTAGATCAGCTACATCTACGTCGAAAGGAAAAGTTATTGTACCTCTACGCAAACAGCGCACTAAATTCGGCGAACGTGCATTTGCGGTCGCAGGTCCTATGGCATGGAATGCTCTCCCAACACAGGTGCGAGTCTGTGAAAGTTAAGTGATGTTTCAGAAAAAACTTAAAACCCATTTGTTCTCTAAATCATTTGAATAAATTCTTAGCATGTGGTGGAAAAGTAATATGAAAAAGTACATTATTTTTCTTAAATTAAAAAGTTAAAATTAAATTTATATCTTTATATAATCACTTTGTAAAGCGCCCTTGAGGTATTATATTACGAAAATCGCGCTATATAAGTTATCCATAATCATTATTATTATTATTTTGTATTCTTGGCACATATATATACTTTATATTTGTATATATTTCGGGTTGTGGTCCTGTGGCTAGTGTCTCGGACTCACGGACCAAAAGTCCGTGGTTTGAATCCCACTCTGCCCCAACTCGATTCCATTTTCTAATAGTGAGTTATTTACAACTCGTTGAAAATGACCCTCAAAATTAAATATGTGGGTAAATCATAAGAACGCAAATATTTCTTTTTAAAAAAAATAAATAATAATAATGATTTTTAATTTCGTACATTTGATTAACTAGGCATTTATAATTAAGTAGTTTTAGTTTTTCTTTTTTATGTTATTGTATTATTAGTATAAGATTACTTACGCTCTAAAGATAGAAAATTTCCATCTAAGAACAGGCTGTGCCATGTTAGATGGAGACTATTATAAACAGAGAACACTCCGTTTTCATTTTACATAAATTGGTTTTATTAAGATTCCCTGTTATTAAGTATGTTTATAATTTTTTTGCAATAAATTTATAAATTAAAAAAAAAAAAAAAAAAAAAAAAGTATTATAACAATTTGAAACCTTGAAAATTTGGGTTTGCCATCTAATGGCATTTGTTATATAAAATTAGACTGATTAAATAATTAGGGATGTACTGTTTCGTAGTCTGACGGACGAAAGGTTAGTTACTCCGTTACTTAAACATAGTGTTAATAAGCTATTTAGGGATAAATGAGCCTAAATGTAGAAAAATTACAAAATAATCACTGTACCTATGTTTGGTAGTCGGGGCATATACGTTGGCATTTGGTCAAGAACTCGAGTCAAACAAATAGTGACGTACACCAAGTTAGCTGTCAGGATGGTCATCTTAGTAACTTGAGATGAGGGAAGCCAAAAGGATGACAGCACAATTATCACTGATGCTAGAAATATTTAATCAATTGAATAATCATCTTAAAAACAACATCTTTATTATCATTTTTATTATTTTTTTATTTTGTAATGAAAATGAATTATTTCATTTAGTAATGAATTTTTGTAAGAATGAATTACAAATAAAAGATACGTTTTATGTTTTATTAAATTATTTAATTGTAATTATTTTTTTGATTTGCATTAATTTTTATTTTGTGTTTTGTATATTGTAATTTATTTACTTATTTTATTTATTTAAAATACCAACAGATGTTTATTGAACTAACCAACAAATGGTGTAAATAAAAGCATGCTGTGAGTTTTGGAATTACGAGTAAAAGAGATGGTCACATTGATAAGGTTGTGCATTCCAATGTAGTCCTGTTCTAAGTCCTTTTCTTTTTGTGCGTGTGGAGACACACTTGACCACTGACTGCTCCTTGACACTTTGTCGATTTCCCATTCAGAACTTACGTTGTTTTTGTCATCCTAAAAATAATTAAAAATCATTTCATTTCCACCCGTTTCATTTCAATCCGTATCCAACTGAATGAATAATAGAGTTCCGCATTTTATTTTTACTAGGAAAAACCACAAATATTACATAAAAAATAATTAAATGTAAAACAATAGTACACGCATCCAGTCAAAGCTTTTCACAAAAATAATTAAATATCGTAAAACACAATAACGAGGGAAAAATAAAATATTAAATAAGATAAGAAAAAAGAGCACTGTAAAAAGGTTGAGGATGAGGGAATTGATTGTAGAAGTGAAAGAAAGAGATTTTAATAAAAAGCAACGACCGAAGAAGCCATTCAGTATTTTATATTTAATACAATACATAATATTCTGCAAGAGCAACAGTATTGCACATAACAGCCCCACCACATCAATGTCATGCAAAGAAATATACATAATTTTAAAATGACAAGTGCGTCTTGTAAGAGCGTTTGATGCGTACTGTGACCGCACGGTTATGTGGCCAGCCACTCACGCTCATATTGCCGATCCTTTGACTCGCGCTCAAAAAACCGACAAAATAGGGAACGGTGGGCACGACGAGAAGCATGACGTGCGGCATAATGAGTAATATTGCCAAACAAACAAAATCCTACATATACTAATGAGTTAGAAAAGTAGGAACTATACCAGTTCTTTCAGCAGTAATGGATCAATAACCTCCGCGTGCAGATCCATGATAGACATGGATTCGTCCTGTGTGAGAAACCCAATCCTGAGCACGCACGTGTGCTGATCGTGCGGCCAGCGTGCTAGATCGTGGCTTGGCGAGCACCAAGTCCGCACGTGCGAAGATGTTATGCGCATGACAAATCCGTCGTGGTCCACTGCTACTCGCTGGCTAGGCTGACTGCTGAACACGTTTAAATCTAGAGAACTAAAAGATAAAATAAATAATAAAACAGTATTATGAGTAAGTCCGAATTAGAGCCTTATTTTAGTTTTCATCAAAAATTTATCCAAAGACAACTAAGTTGATGTATTTTTACAGTACCTAAAGACAGATGTACCAAAGGTTATATAAAGGTATTTTTATGTCTTTTTGGAAAAATACTATTATTTTCCACTGTTCAATGCATTTGGTGGGCCATGGCACAGCTTCTTTGAGCAAATCTGAAGGCGCCAAGTCAGGAAAATACGGAAGGTAGTTCAAAACATCCCAATTATATGAGTCTGCGAGTGCCACGGTGGCTAAAACTGTGTGAGAACGGGCGTTGTCGTGCAACAAGCGCACTTCTCTCGTCAGCATTTCCCTCTTTTTTTTTAAATGCTAGTTTTGATTTTGTTAAGGTCTTACAATATCGTTGTGCATTGATGGTCCAAGGCAAAAATTAGACGAAAATAATGCCTTTTTGGTCCCAAAACACTAAAGCCTTGATTTTTTTGTCCGAAATTGTGGTATTATTTTTTTTGAAAACTCTTTATACCACTTAAGTGGTTTAAACACACTCGTTCTATTTATAACACCTTCGCCGTAAACTGTTTTGATTCGCGAAAAAAAATTGGTAGGTGCTATTCCTTCCGCCGGCAGGAAGCGGATCACAGCATGTGACTCGCCCTTGGTGGGATTTCTTATCGACACCTTTTACACGTCTGTAGTTCAATCACAAATAACTATCGACGTTCTTAAAAACTTGCTGTGCATTTGAGCGATCACAATAAACAATAATGAACATGCTTAAGTTATCGCAGTCAACGGGTGTGTAATCCCTAAGTCAACGCTCGTGTCGGTTTGTTTTTTGTTTTCCTCGTAAATAAATACAGTTCACTGACGAAAGATCGGCGTTTTGTGATGAAATATTTCTGAATAAGCAGACATTCATTTTTCGCGTAGCAAGGATAAATATTTTTTGTATTAACATTTAGCATAGTTTTACAAATTTAACTTTCCAAATCTGATGTGAAAACGTCAATTTAAAGATTACAAAAAATACGAATTTTTTTAATAAGAGCGATCTTGTGTTTTATGTCGACTAGTGTGACATCACAGCCACACAAGGGTTAAGGAAAAATGCCATTATCCGACGTAATTTCTTAATATAATTTGCGAGCAGCTCGATCAAATTGGCCGCACGTATCAGTAATTACCGACGCAATCAAAATGTCTTATCGATAAGTGTTGGTTAAGAACTCGCAATCGACGTGATAAACATCGTGATTAACATCTGTGATTGAGCACGAGATAAATAAGATAATATTATATTTACCCCCAATATATGTATCATGTGATAATTACTAAGGGCTTACCAAATTACAACGGGGATGGAGAACATCTTAAAGAAGGAAATACGGAAGTCTAGGCATTTACAGGGCTTATGACCTGTCATTGGTTGGTTTAAGTGGCCACTTTACGCACTGTGTAACATTCACCATTTTGCCTATGTTTAAACATCCGTATTTCTTCAATTCTTCCATTTGTTGATTTAAGTGAAGTTAAAGAGCGGAAATCTTTATTATTGTGAAGAGATTCATCTGAGTGCAGAGATTCATTGAGAGTGCATCGGTGATATGGAGTCCGCACGAAGCGACATAATCCCTTATGTTGGAGAGAGTTCAGAAAAAAAAAATACATGAGGGAGTATGGTACTTATCCGTGGCTCTATCCCACTGGGTTCCTTTTGGGTATGCTTGGGACCAATAGTTTACAACTTAGAAGGGATGGGTCTACACTGACCCATTTTTTCAGACTGTTAAGGGGTTTCATCGATAACTCGGCCATTTTAGAGAGTATCAATTTTTATTTTCCTGATGGCTATCTTCGACAGCGTCAGCACAGACTCTTTTACCTCCAAGTTTCCAGAACCAACCTGCCTCTGGTCATGCCGATTGGAAGAGCAGTCAAGCAGCTGAACATTATCACTTTGGAGATCGACACCTTTCACATTAGTGAAACTATGTTTAAGAGGCAAATACTCTTGCCATTAGAGAGTATTATACCTTAATAATGTCGAACCATTGCTCAAGGGTTCTTGGTTTGATATAAAGTTCCAATTTATGTTATGTTACTTTGTGAATAAATAGTTTGAATTTTGAAATTTGAATTTTTGAAAAATTAGTTTTGTTTTCAAAGGAATAAAAAATTTCAATAATCTCCCTAATGCAAACAACCTACACCGCTAGGCTAGCAAAAAATGCATTCTTTGACTATTTTTTTACCCAGTAAAGTTATTGTATTAGGTGTTAACAAAAGTTGCGTCAATTTTTTTACGAAATTGAAAAAGCACACCAAAAATTAAACAAAATGGTTAAGGTTATACGCAATTCGAGAGAAATTCTTCTGTTCTATTAGATGGTGTATTTACTTTTGCATTTTATGGTAAACTTTATTTGATTACACTCCTTCAAAATAAAATGTTTATTAGATGAAAGTAAGCATTTTCGACACCTTTTTCTATTTACGTCCCATCAAGAGAATAAAGCTGCAAAGCTGCTCGCGATATTTGCGTACTTCACGGTGATGATGATTTTTTTTTGTTGTGTCTTCTTGTTCTCATAAAAAAAATGGACTCAACTATGTTTAAACCCGTTTTATAAAAATATGTTTTCAGTATAATAATCTTATCAAAATAATATTACCGGTAATAAATAATAAATATTTTTATTACTCACTCGTAAACCATCAAATCAGGAACCCAAATATCCCTGTGATTTAATACCAATTCACTTATGTTATCGTATTTAGATTTGTCCCACATTAGTCTTGTGTCCATCCATCCCTTAAAATAAGTCATTTGTTAATATGGCTGTATGAATGGTTATTAAAAATACATTAATCAAATAAACAAATACCCAGGGATGATTCATTAAAATAAAAATGAGAATCATAGATGACAAAAAATAATTAAATAAAGACAAATATAAAATTGTTTTTTAACTACAACATACATCCATACATTCAAGAAATACAAGAGCGTCAAATAATTTAACATACGAACAACTGTAGGAGACTGCTGCGAGATATTGCGTCGATTTATATACTACTAAGCGTGTGGTCCAGACGTTTATTGAAATTTATGTAATGATTTTTATTTTTATTTTACTAACATAAACAGCAAACTTGCCTTTTACAAACATATGTAATACTACATAATTAGCTTTTTTTTTTAAATATAAATTTTCTTATACCTAAGATTTATATTAAACAAATTAAACCTTAAAATTATACAAGATTTATATTTATAAAATTAACCTCAAAATTATACAGCATATTCAGTAGAAAGTTTAAATAATAAAACATTCTACAGTAATACAACAAGAAAATCACAAGTACTGTTATGAACAGCTGGGCAAAGTGAACAAAAAACTATGTATATTATGAAATGCATGAATAAATAAATATAATTACCATTCACCATCTTTCAAAAAGTTTAAAAGGTTTGTTCTGTAGGAACATTACCATACACTAAATATATCGGATACGTGAGAATAACTATTGCCGAGTTCATGAAGTCTGTTTAATACGGCATTACAAGTATACACTGTCCGTGAATTGTTGCTACAAAACGGTGGCACCTGTCTAGTCATTCTTCCAGGCACCCTGAAGTTGATGAGAGATAATAGTTCAGGCCAATCCCATATTGAATTTACAATTTTGAATAAATTTAAAAGGTCTATAATTTTTCTTCCCTCGTTAGGTTTTAACAAATTTAATGTTTTTTGTAATTTTTGCTGTTTTTAATAATGTACATGCTTCCTTTTTCCATTATGCTGTTTTTTAACTCAAAATAGGGCTCTTGGCCTCATAGGGTTTGCGATACGTTACTATTACTTATTTGTAATATTACGTACCTACATATGTATTTGTATGAATTTTTTTTTTTTTTAATTTTAAGACTGACAGAAAAAAAAACAGTTTTTAAAGTTCTACAATTCACTTTCTAATGACTTATAAGATATACAAAACAAATACTCGTACGAACTTAAAAAACACCTTAAAAAAAACTGTTCTTGCAGCCTATGTGACGAGTGATATGTGATGTTATTTTACCAATTTAAATAGTGTCATAATATATTTTACTCTGTTATACTAACACATTTGCTGATTGGAAATATTTTGGACAAATAAAAATAATAATAATTTTAAAAAAATCGAATGCAGTAATTCATTAATAATTGTTAATAATTAATTAGTAATTGTTTCATAACTTACTTACTACTTTTTTCAATGTATATGTTTCTTAAAATCATTGTTGGGTTTCTGGAATGCTATTTGTCAATAAGCTTTGTAGCTGCAAGATGTTAGCTAACCTTTAATATCATAAACCATCAAATTATTTAAAGCCTAAAAATCAAGAACAGTATTTTGAATTCCAACTAGTTTTGAATTCAATTAGCTGAATAATGTGATGTAATCCCGCTCTTATTTGTTCACGATTTTGAAAAAATGATTTCAAAAACCAAAGTTCAATTTTTAGATAATTAAAATGGGGCTCTGTAGCTGCAAGACACGCTGTAATCGAGTAATTGTCAGTTATTTGTTATTAAATTATATTATAATTGGAAACGAGGAACTACTATTAAATCTCAACTGTCCATGCGCTTTATACGAGCAGCTGCAAAACGTGTTGGAATTTTTATTGTACAGCGCCTTTGAGGGTATATCTTACAAAAATGACGCTATAAAAAAAAAATATCTACGAAAATAATAATAATGTGTCAAACTAATGAATTAGTAATTGTACTAAGTGAATAAATTAGTGATTGTATGAATTTGTATATCCGAATAATGTTTCCAATAATCATGTGTTCATTGTACTATACGACATTTCTTAGGCATCCAGATGTTTACTAACTGAGATGGATATGTTCTCATCATCACTGTGGCAGCATCATCTGCATGGCATGTGATGTTAATGACCTTATTTCCCTTAGTAGATTCACTACTTTATGTCTATTTTTAAAAGCGTTTTTTTTAATATATTTATTCTGCTTGTGTAAGAAGAGGTTTTTAGCGTATATATTGTTGTTATTTAAATTTATTTCAACAGAGAGGGAAAAAGGGAACTTTTTCCCTCTCTGTTGAAATAAATTTAAATATGAACAACTCCCTAGGGAGGAAATCCAGCCAGTCTGCAAGCATTTGGACATAATCAAACATTGTTATATATTGTTGTGCTATATTTAGTTATAAAGGTTTTAAACTTGCTTTGTTTCTTTGTTATTCTCAATATGTGTTATTTTCTAAATTAATATTTTATTTATGTCCTGAATTGAGTTGTTGTAACTCCTGGGAATGTAATTCAACGTATTATACTTGCAAAATACTTTGTGTTATATGATTTATAAATAAAAAAAATTGTATGTAAAAAAAATGTAACTTTGATTGACTGCAAATCGTCGTAAGTATTAAGGGATCAGATATTTTCCAGGATGAAGGGGATTGCTAGATGTATTTTATGATCAGGGCATTACTCCTCTTTCAGGATAAAAATAATTATTAAATAAAATTAGAGGGTGGACTAGGGCCCCGAAAATGCTTGAAAGTCTGTGACCACTCACCCCTCCCACGAATTTTTATTTCGAAGATCATTCGAAAGCAACAATAACCGAAACGCCCATCTCTATTATCCATCAACGATTTGATCAAATGATTTGTTGATTATTTCATTCATTCAATTATGAATTTTTCAATTAGTAAGTTCATTCGATTATTTTTGTTTTTACAAATAATATTTCAAATAATTTTCCTACAACTACAGATTAAATGCACCTTTACAACCTGTAAAGGTCATTCGAGGTCATTAAAATATTAATATAAGTAAATATTTTCGTTAATACTTTGGTGACTGTGGTGATACTGTAGATGTGAACGTCCTGACAAAAAGGCTGGGCTTTAAGCTGATCAATGGACAGGTATTAGTGATCTAAGCAATGATTATTGACTGTTAAAATATGTACTTTTATATTGAACAAGATTGTTTTAGACATTGATATTTTTCACGTCTTAAAGGTTGTATTTCAATGTACTGTTCTATTGCTCTTTTAAAAGTTTTTATTTTATTAATATTATGAAGTGTAAGTACTCTTTGACAAATTTATAATTTTATTCACTTTGTATTTCTATAGCTATTCTATTTTAATGGAGATGTGATACTTTGTTGACATAATTGAAATTAAACATCAAAATGTCGGTAACTGATTATATACGAATCTTTAATACCATCTTAAGAAAGGGTCACTGAGATGGTTTGGCATATCTGATTTGTCTTTCCTTTTCAAAATTTTTAACAATTTTATCGAAAGTCCATATCTCTTGTAGCGTATTTCAATCAATTGTCCCGTAAATTCTACATGACATGATATTTTTTTTTAAATACATTGCCCAAAAAAAAACATGTTCTTAACTCGTTTATTTATCGTAGCTGCTCCAAATTTAATTTACTTTGTCCCCATTTAGATATTATTCATGCAAAATTTTGTGAATTTGAAAAAAAACTATTTGAAACACATGATGAAACATTTGTCAGTGTGTAATAAGTTTTTGTTCCTTTAAATATGTTTATTTTATTATATCAAAATGTTGAATTGGTCAACTTTATAATGAAAATCCCTCTTCTCCACTTCTCCACTATATTTCCTCATCCCTTAAACTTCTTACGAGCCCTTTTTTTTCTCATGTCTTATATAATATATTATTTTCTTCTTTACTGTGAAACATGTTCTCTCATTATATTTGTGAAAAACTTTAACTGGATATATGTTCTATTTTTTATATTTTGTATTTTTATATAACAACTGTTTTTTTTCCTTAATAAATAAAAAAAAAAAAAAAAATATAGAATGAATCGACGACAAACAAAGACGTGGCATGATCAGATAATCCAAAATCTAAAGTCTAGTCATGTCAAAAACAGACACAGCCGAAGAACATGACTGAAAAGATGTATAAATCTGGATAAGGTTAGGAAAGCATATCAGGATAGAAGTGTATGTCGTTCCTTCCTTTCTGCCTATTCCTACAAAAAAATGACTTGACAATAGCTATTAACACTAAAATTAGTTGAAAAGCTAAATGAAATCAATGAAAAATATTTTTTTTTTTCTTTTTAAATGTAATGGTATAAATAATGTATAAATGTCTATTTTCATTGAATTAACATCCCCATTAGTTAAAGTTCCTTCGTTGCCAACACATTAACTGGTATGTTCCAATAGCGCGGTGATTCGATTTTGGTCTGGACGTATGCCAAGCAACCCGACGTGCAACATCCTGTAGAATACATAAATGTCAACTAAGCGAATCTCCCTTGGAACTGTTCAAAATTAAATTGTTTTCAATTTTCTTCCTATTTTTACATCAGCTCCTAAGTGAAGTATGTGGACATCAACAACAGACGCCTCCAAGAAATTATATCGCCGGAAATCATTTTCGCTTTCTCTCATGCTTATCCTGATTCCTGAGTTTCCGTCAACCAAAGCCGAAAAATCGCCTTCGACGGCCTTCCAAAATACCGCGGTGGGAGTCCGCAGGTGTGGAAAAGAGGCAACTCGGGTTTAGGCTCTCCTAAGGCACCCGCAGCGCTGGTCCAAGCCAGGTCCAAAAACGACCGTTATAGGAGGCTGCTGCTTCTGTTCTCGGATTTCAATGGTGATTATGAAATTGAAACAAAATAAACCTGATATTATCCTTTAACACTTACTCTTATAACTCAGAAGTTTGTTGTTTTAAAATTTTGTGAGGTGCCAAGATTCGCACCCGTGTAGAACTTCTGGAATTATACAACTGAGTCGAATCCTTTTGAATATGGCATATCCTTTTAAATGTGATTTTTCTAAATCCTGAGTGTTCAATGCCATAATTACCCCTGTAGTTAATATTAAACTTGGCGGAAATTGATTTCGAGACTTTTAAATATCTTTGTAATTGAAAATTAATATGTTATTCTTTATTCATCGTTCGATTGAAAAACCGCTATTGTTTATTTTTTACATGCAGAATTTGCAACGAGCCTAATGCATTTTTTCTCCCTAATGGTTTTGAAACTAATGTCATGTTCAATAGAAAAACATCGATAAAGTCAAAAGGGCGAACTGTGAACATTTTGGAAGTAAATTTCGTTTTTAAAAAGGTTTAAAATAAAGACAATTTTTACGATAAAAAATTATCTACATGGAAATGTTTCGTAAGCATTACCAGTAAAATAAAAATATGAACATGTTTAACTTATATTGCAAAATATGGTTTATCGCCTAAAGACGCTTGACTCGCGCATGGAAGATTCCGGGTTCGATTCCCGGTGAAACAAAAAAGAGGGATATTTTTCAAGCCGGTGTTCTGTGCTTTAATAACGAAGTTCATTGTATTTTTTATATTTTTAATAATAAATTATCTATGTATTTTTTTTTAGGCTTACCGAAATAATGGTGGCATGAGTAGTCATTTGAGATTTGGCAACATCATATTTGATACTTTTGATATTAAAATGGGTAAATATTATATTGGGTGTATCGTTGGCTAGTACTGGCTTAAGGTAATGGTCGTAGTTTGTGAGAATGTCTGCCCTCAGCCGATTAGTTCCCATTAGTACCGGCTTTGTGTCCACGATGGCGGAATCTGAAAATGAGCTTTTAATTTTAAAATCAGAACAATTGCCTTGTTTAATTTTTAGAGACATTTGTATCTAAATACTCTTTCAATACTAAAGTCTGTTCAACGTTACTTAAATTTACAAATAATCAAACCAGCTGCTTGATATCTGACAGAGAACGACCAATACCACACGCATCGTCCAAATCAATTATGTATTAATCTTAAATTTTTCCAGACTATTCATATTTTATTAAACTTATTTGTCTGATTTAAAAGGCGCCAATTTTGTAAAAAATAACCTTAAGGGCGCTTTACAATTTTATACTTAAACTTACATTCTAACTTAGCTAAAGTAACATATTATCTTTTCTGATATAAAATTGAGGGTGCAATAAATGAAAAAAGTAAGATTTCAGCTGAGATCTGAACTACTTTGACTACTACAAACGATAACTCACAGGTAAAAATTCTGCAAAAGAATATAGAATAAAGTTAGTCAGTCTCATTGTGTACTGGATTTTTCGTTTTTCTGGCATTAAATAAATCAATTTATATATTTTTTAATGTAATGCAATAAATAATTACCTTCTTATCATACATTTCAACTAAAAATAGAGTTTAAAAAACAATTATTCCGACTTTTGACATGTCCATCTTCAAGTATTTGTTGGATTTGGTCATGCCATGTCTTTCTCAATCTTCCACTATTTCTGCATCCATCAACATTCGCGTAGTAAATATTTTTAGCCGTTCTTTTGCTGCCCATTTGCTGAACATTTCCAAACCAGCGCAGAACTCCTTTCTTGATTTTGTCGATAATATCTGTCTCAGCCTTACATAATGTACAGATCTCAACATTTGTGCATCTATTGAACATGGTTATACCACACATTTGCCCGAGAGATCGCATTTAAACAGTATTCAGCCTACTTTTATCCCTGTTTTTCTAAGTCCATACTTTGCTCCCATACATCAGGGTCGGGACCAGGACTCCGTTGTGAACTGCTAATTTTGCCTCTAGCGACAAACATTTATTTGCCAAGGTTGATTTAAGTGCACCGTTTACTCAGTTCCCGGCACTCACCCTCCTTTCAATATCTTTCTTAGTCATTCCGATTGATTCAAGACAATCCGATTAATTTAAATAAATATTTCAGTTCAACCACGTCGGGAATCGAACCCAAGACCTCTTACAACATGTTATCAATCCACCTTGTGTTATTTAATCGTCGATTTGGAAATGAACCAATCACGTGATATCACACAGTGTGTTCATCGTCCGCACGTGTATAGCAGTCCAATTTTCGTGAAGCGCAACTGACTCTCTTCTGTTCCCTAGTTCGCCCGCACCTAGAGTATTCCTCCGTTTTCTAGTCTCCATATTAAGTTCAACATCGATTTTTAAGAAAGATAGGCTGAAAGCTGGGCTTAGCCAGAAACCAATATTCGAATAATGAATTAGAAACTAGCTTAAATATATCTTATCTTTAAGACAGTCGAAATAAATCCGACCTTCTGACCTTCTAGTCCCATTTACAATTTTCAATTCACTCTTTGATGCGCCTGAACTACTGAAGTCAACAAAATTAAATATCCCAACTAGAAACCTCAGACAAAACATACTCTTCCATACCGATCACCATAGAACTAACTATGGTTTTCATTCACCTATGCCCAGAATCCTTAGATCTGCCAACAAACATACCAGTCTTGATTTCTTTGATAACAAGTTGTCTTCTTTCAAACGATCACTGAATTCAATTAGAAACCCCTCTCCCGCTTTGACTCCCACCAAGTCTACTATATAGGTAACATTGTGTCTTTCTACTATTTTTTATTATAATTTTATATGTATAGATATGTTCCTTAAAATGCCCATTGGCGTATATATAAATAAACAAAATAAAATAAAATAAACTTAAGATGTAATTGTCATTTTTATTTACCTGGGAATATTTCCTTCGCCTCGGAACCAGGTCTTGGACAATCGTAGAGCACTTTTATTTCTAATACATACCAGGATGCAAAACTAAAATAATTTATGTCAATTGGAACTGGGTCCATATAAGACAAGACTGCCAAATCTTGACCTTCTATTCCAAATTGTACTAGTCCATCTGAAAAAACACAAATGTATAAAACACGAACATTTCAATATGGAGCGTCCTCTGTTAAGGTTGGTCTCCATTTAATATGGCTCAGCCTAATCTAGCATAGAGATTTTTTGTTTAAAAAAATTGTTCATCGTCGATTAAAAAAAAAAACATAAAAAATAAATAACAATAATTGAACTCAGTTATGCAAAAAGTAGCCATTCCTCAATTTAAAAAAAAAATATACAGTTGTTTTATCGGATGCAGTAAAGTCAATCTATGTTCTGCTAAAAACAGCCAGACCGCCTTTATACAAAAAACTGTAATTACTACCTTCTGAAAATAGTGTCGATCACAAAAACAGCATCTCTCTATTCGCAAAAAACACCCACAGCACTAGAAAAATCTTACGGTACTTAAAAATCATTTTAACCGGTCAAATATTTATGATTCTTATTTGCAATGTAAAAAACCTACCGTATTCATTGTTCATCATTTGTCAAGTCAGAAACATTCCAACTTTTGTGTAGATTTGATTAAATTTCATAAAGGTGCTATTATCTGAAGCGAGGTGCAGTGCAATTGGCTTATTGTGAATTATTGATATTGGGTGCAGGCAGTGTTTCACATTGGCGGCGATTAAAAACATAGAGGTTCCGGCTATCTTGGGTGCAGTCAGTTATCATATTTCCTAATTATTTAAATATTTGCATATTGCAGTTTGCAAATAAGTTGGCGTTGCGCTCATATTATTATAATACCTTCCATACAAGATAAACACATTTTTTACAATATGAGCAGCATGAATTGCAAAATTTGTCTAAAAAATTTGACCCTTTCAAATTCTCTAAAATGTTCGAGATGTTATGATAGTGTGCACCACTCCTGTATTGGGACCTCCTCGACCAACTTCAAGAAAATGTCACAACTTGCGCGTGCAAATTGGAAATGCGATACGTGTAAATCTCAGGATCCTAGATCCAGATCCTCTAGCCCTCTTGCGATTCCCAGCTTCTCAGTCGATCAATCATCTGGTTCACCTTCTCTTCACTCTTCCAGTATTAACATTCAGACGATATCATCAGATCTGGAGAAAAGACTCGGTCAGATGATGAAGACAATGCTTAAGGACTCCATTGAATCGTTGATGACCGAAATGAAGAAAATTATTAATACTGAAATTACGGCGGCATTGAAATCAATTACTCTCGAAACGGATAAAAAAATTACCGACTTAGAATGTAAATTAAATACTTCCAACGACCGAATTGTGGAACTCGAAAATCAATTTAGCGATCACCAACAATGGCTAAGAATAAATAACCTGGAGATTTCTGGAGTACCGGAGCGGAACAAGGATCTTCCTTCTAACATCCTCGTCGACATCGCCAAGCTATCCGGAGTATCTTTGAAGCCCGAGGACATCGAGTTTGTGCATCGTGTGCAAGCATTCAAACCCGAAGCTGGACGGCCAAAAAATATTGTTGCAAAGCTTAAAAGCCGTCAGATTAAGGATAATATTTTATCTGGTTTTCGGAAGCTTAATTGTTCTTCTTTAGATTTAGGTTATACCGGTGAACCTAAAAAGATTTTTGTACATGATCACTTGACTCCACTAAATAAAAAACTGCTTAATGATTGCAAACAGTTATGTAAATCGTTGAATTTTGAGTATGTTTGGGTGAGAAATTGCAATGTATATGTGCGAAAGTCTATGGGTTCCCCGAGAATTCAAATAAGAAATAGTTCGGATTTCTTAAAGCTTCGAACAACAAAACCATTATCGTAATTTTTCAATACTTTGAGTTTAAGAGTATTTCGATGCAGTTTTTTGGACACTTCACTACTTCACATATACTCAACCAACACTTTACACATATCCTAACCCTTTCACACCAAATAAATTTTACAAAACGTTTGTTACTTTTGAAGCATAATAATTTTACCATTATAATATATATGTATTTTAAATTACTCTCATATATTTATTACTTTAGTAAATATGTCAAATTGTGTTATATTCTCAGGTCATTTATTTTCAAAGGGCGATAAATTAACACTTTTTTATCAAAATTCTCGCGGTCTCCGCTCAAAATTGCCAATTTTCTATCAAAACATAATTTCTAATAACTATGACGTAATAATAATAACTGAGAGTTGGCTTTGCGAGGGTGTTCTCAACTCAGAAATCTGTGACAGTAGATCGGCATACCGACGTTTTCATTCCACGGAGACGGGAGTGATAAGAGTACTGTCTGACATTATAACGTCGGTGGACTCTGGTAATCTGGTGTTGATGGCTCTTCTGGACATGAGTGCTGCATTTGATACTGTAGACCATAATATTTTGCTTGAACGTCTGGAGAAAACTTATGGTATCCGTGATCAGGCACATATGTGGTTCAGTTCATATCTTAATAAAAGAGAATATGCAGTCGTGTTCCAGGGTAAAAGCTCAACCAACTTTCGGGTGTCTACAGGAGTGCCTCAAGGGTCAGTACTCGGACCACTTCTCTATCTCCTTTACACTAAAGATATAGAGAACATTATCAAAGAATGTGGATTGTGGTCGCACTGCTATGCAGATGATACGCAGATTTATT
This sequence comes from Micrasema longulum, assembly GCF_059751315.1. Lineage (NCBI taxonomy): Eukaryota > Metazoa > Arthropoda > Insecta > Trichoptera > Brachycentridae > Micrasema > Micrasema longulum. Next base: position 386,338 of record NW_028277580.1, on the reverse strand, counting down.
TTTATTGCAAACCAGGCGAGAGAAGTGTGCTTGTCAATTTAATTGATGGATGCATCAAGAAAATAGGAAACTGGATGGCTGAAAACAGACTAACATTAAACCCATCAAAAACTGAACAACTGTGGGTGGCTTCAGCCAGACGACAGAATTTGATCCAGGATACGGCTCTACCCAATGTAGGGAGTGCCGTTCTACCCACCGTTAAACTACTGGGAGTTTTACTCAATTCTGACCTATCTCTTGACGCTCAAATTAGTAGAACGATAAGTTCATGCTTCTACCAGCTGAGACAAATTAAATGCATACGCAAAAATTTGCCGGTTGATGCCGCCCGTCAATTAATAAATGCGTTTGTAGTGTCTAGAGTCGATTATTGTAATGGTATCTATGCAGGTCTACCAATGAACAAAATGACTCGCCTACAATCTGTATTGAATGCCGCAGCGAGACTTATTTTCGGAATCTCTAAGTTCAGTCATATCACTCCACTACTTCGGGAACTACACTGGCTACGTTTTCCACAGAGGGTCGAATACAAACTCTGTTGGCTTATGTATAAGTCACTGCACAACTCGGCTCCGGAATATCTAAGGGAACTATGCATTCCAGATGAACTAGCTGACAGGCGTCTCACGCTTAGATCAGCTACGTCTACGGCGAGAGGAAAAGTTATTATACCTCTACGCAAACAGCGCACTAAATTTGGTGAGCGCGCATTTGCGGTCGCAGGCCCTATGGCATGGAATGCTCTCCCAGCAGAGGTGCGAGGCTGTGAAAGTGAAGTGATGTTTCGGAAAAAACTTAAAACCCACTTGTTCTCTAAATCATTTGAATAAATCCGTAGCACGTGACAACAAAATAAATTATTTTAATCAAATTACAAATTTAAAGCTTCAATTAAATTAACTTAACAGTAGAATCACCATGTAAAGCGCCCTTGAGGTATTTTATTACGAAAATGGCGCTATATAAGTTATCCACAATAAATAAATATGACGTATTTCGTCTCGACCGTGATCGTATTGTGAGCGGTAAAACGAATGGTGGTGGAGTTATGATTTTGGTACTTAGAAGCCTCGGCGCTCGCGAGCGTTCGGAATGGAGACAAGTCGGCTCCGAGTGTTTATGGGTTACTATTCCAGCTTCATCGCTTCGCTCGCGCAACAGTAATCGCTCTTTCGCAAACCGTGACCTGCATATTTGTTCTGCATATGCTCCCTCCGATGGTGTCAATAATAAACTAAAGAATAAAAATGAAAACCACGTACCTCTGTCTCAACATATTCAACGTCTAATTTCATTATTTGAAAATATTCTAGAATCGAGTGAAGACTATTATATAGTCGCGGGAGATTTTAACTTGTACAATATTGGATGGAACTCTTTCGATTTACCAATTTACAGTCATAAGGGTCCCGTTGAATTTCAGGAGGCAGGAAGAAGATTGATCGAGTTATTCACAAAACATAATTTCTATCAATATAATCTAACTAAAAACTCGAAAAACAATGTACTTGATCTTATTTTTAGTAATTTCACTACCGAAGTCATTCACTCTAGCTTTCCTTTAGTAAAGGAGGATGTTTTTCACCCATCATTGGAGTTGTCGATCACAGATATTTTTGCTGCTCATTTTACTAATAACACTGAACCGAGAAGAAGATTTCGTAAAGCCAACTATGATGTAATCAATGAGCAATTAACAAATATAAACTGGGCTCAACTTTTTGCTGGTTTAACTGTAGAGGATACCGTTACTAGTTTTTATGATTTGCTTAGGAATGTAATAAATACGCATATTCCTCTTGATACAAGAATCCAAAAGCAATTCTATCCCATTTGGTTCAGTGATGTTCTTTTGAAATTAATCAAGGAAAAGAATAAGGCTCACTCGAAATGGAAAAAATATGCTAATCCGCTTGATTATGACGAATTTGCATTGTTGCGTAAACGACAAAAGTTATTACAAGAAGATTGCTTCCAAAAGTACATTGGATCGGTGCAAGACAACGTAAAAAAGAATCCAAAACAGCTATGGTCCTATATAAAAGCTCGTCGTGGTATTTCTACTTACCCCAAATATTTTGAATATAAAGATACAAAATGTGAGGAAAGTCAGTCAATTTGTCTTGGATTTAATGACTTTTTCAGTTCTGTTTTTAGCAAACCCGCTGACATATATCCCGTAATCAATCTCGACCCACCATACTGCAATGATAATGGAGTAATTAACAATATCCAAACTACGGAAAATGAGGTCTGTAAACTTTTGTCCATGTTAGATGCTAACGGGGGTGCTGGTAGTGATGGAGTGCCTCCATATTTTATTGTAAAATGCGCGAAATCACTATGTTCCCCTTTAAATATAATATTTAATATTTCTCTCAAGCAGGGATATTTCCCTCTCAAATGGAAAGAGGCTCATATTTTACCTATTCATAAAAAAGGTTCTAAAATTAAAATTATCAACTACAGGGGTATTTCCATTCTTAATACGTTTAGTAAGGTATTCGAAAAAATTGTTTATAAAAGCATTTATCCCATTATTGTTAAAGGAATTCCTCCACATCAGCACGGTTTTCTCAAAGGCAAATCAACCGCGTCTAACTTAATTGAGTTTACGAACTTTGTACTTCGTTGTATGGATAAATGTGAACAGGTGGATGTGGTCTACACTGATTTTGAAAAGGCATTCGATCGTGTGGATCATATCATCCTTCTGAGAAAAATTCTTAACCTTGGAATACGAGGTGACGTATATCGATGGATATCATCCTACGTAAGCAACAGGAGCCAAGCTGTCGTACTCGGAGGTTTTCGATCCAATTTTATAGATATTACATCGGGAGTTCCTCAGGGTTCACACTTGGGTCCTTTGCTCTATAATGCTTACCTTTATGATATATATGCAGTCATCCATAATTCAAATTTCTTGATGTATGCTGACTATAAAAAAATATATTTGAATATTAAAGATACTAGTGACTGCTATAATCTCCAAGACGATCTTCACCGATTAACAGATTACTATGAAAAAAATTTCATAAATGTAAATGTCTCAAAATGTTTACTCATTTCTTTTTCCCGTAGCTCCAAACCTATTTCACATCAATATTTTTTAAGTAATCAAGCTATACAACGAGTTGAAAGTGTTCGTGATCTTGGTGTGATTCTAGATAAAAAACTTACGTATGAAAACCACATCGAAAATATAGTGAACCGGGCACACAGAAACTTAGGTTTTGTTATCCGCACTTGCCAAGTTTTTAATGATATTGGTAGTATCAAATTAATTTATTTCGCTTACGTTCGTAGTCTCCTTGAATATGCCTCCCCTGTGTGGTCTCCCCAGTATTCCATACACAAGATAAGGCTTGAAAATATTCAGAAAACATTTTTGAGACATCTCAATTGGAGATCCAGATTTACGGACCTTAACTATAAAACTTCTTGTCATAAACATAATATACTTAGTCTTGAGGATCGTCGTTTGTTATTAGATATGGGTATTTTACATGACATTCTTAATGGACGTCTTGATAGTCCTGTTCTGGTTTCTGAGTTGGCCCTTAACGTACCTGGCTACCGCACCCGTCACACGAATCTATCTCTTTTCCATGTACCCACAGTTCGCACCAACTATGCTCAGAACTCTCCTCTGATTCGCTTGACGCGTAATTATAATTTATTTTTCAATAACATAGACATATTTAATTACAGTAAACTCACTTTTAAAACCAAAATTAAAAAACTATTATTTGAAAAAAATTATGTTTCGTTATAAAAAAAAATATATTTATATTTTTACATTATAATTTTAAATTGTTTCTATTCACTCATATCAAATACACACTTACCCTGTCCTTAAACCTACCCTCACACCCATATACAATCACACACATATTCACATACCTACCAAAACCACACTCCACTTTTTTACACACGCATCCTCACACACAAAAAAAAACTCGCACACATGCACTTCTATAAATTATATTTAACTGAACTGGATTTTTATAATTGTATTTATGTGAAAAACTGATTTGGCTTTATTTTATGTTTTTTTTTATTATGTTGTGTATATTTCTTTGTATTGCTGTTGTTTTTCTTAATAAACAAAATAAAAAAAATCTCAGTTTCACTTTTCTATGACTGGTTGCTTTCTGCATAACTATGTTCAATTGTTAATCAGATTTTGAGTAAGTCAAAATTTGCACATATTCAAAAAAAAAATTCCAAAGAGATAAAGCGCATTTTAAAGAAGAGAATCTTTCTTAGGCACCTTCGGGGCTAAGGACCTGTTATTTTAGGCAGTTGGTTAGACGGCTAACTGTGAAATTGGCGTCGCAGGTTTGATTACCGCCATATGCAAGAAAGAAATCTAAGAAATATTAATTTTTTAATTTGTCTGGGTATTGTAGTATATTTTTTATGACTTTCTTCCAAATCTTTACTTTTCCACCAGCTGACAAGCCTCTAAAAAAGAAGGAGGGGGGGTAATTGTCCCGCGGAGATAATTTGCCTGTCTATCTCTGTGACAATGTCTCAAAACAATGTTTTGTCCAACGAATTGCTGATCACACGTAGACGAAAAACCTGATGCGGATACAACAATATTGTATTGTCCTCGTGTGACCTCTTTTTAAGGTATTGAGGATCTGATCGGAGAAGTGGATAGAAATTCTTTTGCTGCAGTAATTGCCAACGTCGAGGGACCTGACAAGGCACCGGAAAAGAAGTTCATTTTTATAGTTATTATGTTTTGTTTTTTTTTTTCCAAAATACTTACCATCGAAAATCTTTATCCAAAATGGCCTGTATTGTGTTGCAGATAGAATTCCAGGTGTAGGAACAGACACTTTACCAAATTTCTTTCTCATTCGACGTAGTTCCGAATATGTGTTCCCTCCAGCTCCCACAACTTTAATAAATAAATATAAAATAATAATAATAATAATAATCAGGGTTTACTAACAAAAATAACTATTTCTTAATCTACTACATACACACTTAGGTAATAGATTCCTCTGGATCATGTCTAGTCTGCCTAACTAGGTACAACCTAAAGGTGAGTTCGATAATTTATCTCCTCTCCTTTACTTAAACCATTAATTTAATAAATAACTACGCTCCTTTTGATTGAATTTTTTACTACTAAAATAATATAATTAACATAAAATAAACTATCAAAATGAATTATTTCATTCCATTAACAATGTATTATCGAAGTATGCATCTTAAAATATTTCGTCATTCATCTATAGTATATAAACTTCCCCGCCAAAAAGCAAGTATTGTGCTGACTTTATCTGTTAAAATGTGTATTTTTCCCTCTGTTATATTTCACCGTGTGTTCTTTTCCCACCTTTTAAATAATAAAAGCTTAATCCCAATTTCAGTCCAAAAACTCCCAAAAATGAACTGTTTAGCAAACTAATTGTAAATATTTATGTTTGTGTCCCCTGTTAAAATACTTATTTGATCTTATCTCCAAAATATGTTAAAAATAGTATAAAAACTGTAAATGTTGTAAACAATTCATCAGTCTTGAAAATGCCTACTTAGACAAAAGCGCTCGTTGGTCAAAATAATAAAAAGTAAAACTAAGCCAAGAAGTTTCATTGATAAGTTTATTTATAATTTTATCATAATCATTAAATATGTTGTCCATGTTGTGATAGGTGGATTAACTTTCTTTGGCATAAAGAAACCATGGCTACTAGATAACCAAGGTACAACCAGTACTTTTTATACTCTCGGACAAAGAAAGATATGTCAAACTGCTTTAAATCATAACAAACCTTACAACATGATTTGAAATTATATATTTACCTATTTCGTAAACGGAATCAGATGGTCCTAAATTGGAAGTAGAAGACAATAAAATGTGACCATCTCTTACTCCTTTGATGGCCATGTGCATTTCAAACTTAATTCCTGAAGACCTGTGACCTCCCTTGACTTCAAAGAAGTTGACGTAATCATTTCCACTCCTGCATAAATACTGCTTGCATTTTGAGGCAACTGTAATACATAAAACTTATTTATACAAAAAGCAAAATTATCCTGATTATAAAAATGTGCAAGTTGGTGTTAGTTTTTTGTAGCATGTGTCATATTAGAATTATTGATTTTATTTTTGTGCAACTACTATGAAAGCGTATACTATGTTTTGTATGTTAGTGTAATTAGTTTCCTGATGAAGAGACGGGTACGTCTCGAAATTGGTAGACATGTCAATATCACCATCATAATTCCATTTCCCCTCCCTAAGTGGAGCATATGTTATCTACCTCCATCCTCATCTCTATTGGCTGTCAGCTCCTTTGCGTCCTTCTAAGTTAGGTTTTCGTCCTGTAGTTCTGACATAAACTGCCGACGAACAGTATCAGTAGCAGAGGACGTTCAGGACGTCAAGAACCTGATACCATGTAAAGTAGGCAAGCGTGGTTAAGGCTCTCAGGAGTCATCCATAGTATATGAGCCATCCTTATCGTCTTCGCTTAATGCCAGTTGTCACCCAAGTTTGCTGCGTTCGGTTCTCGTGTGTTCCGTTCTCTTATTACTTCATTCCTCACAAAATCAAACTACCGCATGCCCAAGATTCTTTTGAGACACCTATTCACAAAACTCAGTATTTCCCTATTTTTGGTCTTAGTAACGTGCCACAATTCTTACCCATGGAAGAGAATAGGAATTATACAAGCGTTGGAAGGCATTAGGTTTTCATTATCAATAAGTAATTATTTACAAATATTTACGCAAATTTATTGAAAAGTCGTATAAATTAAATTGATTAAATTTCGTCTTAGAATTATAAAAATATTTAAGCTTATTTTTATGTAATTAAATTAAATTTGAACAAATAAATGAAAAAAATTGAAATAGGTTTCAGAATTTTTACTATACAAAAATCAACCTGTGGGAAAATTAAAGAAATATGTATGTTCAGATGTAGAGAGAATGGAAATCTTTGCACAGTGAGCACTCAAACCACCCAAAAGCAGGTCGCATTTTTTTATATATTTATTTTTATTATCCAATTGTGATTTTTAAAAACCCGTTAGGGTCAAAATCGGTTAATTTACTAACGAACTTAGTCCATTCTTAATCCAAATGACAAAACCATTTAGTCATAGGAGTCATGTGTACTTTGCTCCCAAAATTTACAACACTCTACCTCTTAATTTAAAATTGAATACAATTAAACAAAAATTCAAATTATTTGTTAAAAAGTGGCTTCTGGATTTGGGTCTCGAGAACTGCCTTAAGATGGTCACCCTACCAAAATAGTAGTTTATTTAAACTCGGAACTGTTGTTGCATGTCTGCTATTTATATTTTATGTTTGTATCCATACAGGGTTATCTATTATTTTATATTTATTTATTATGTACTAGAACATAATATAAAAATAATCTTAATGAATGCTTAGATTCGGGTTATGCCCATTGAGGTGTTCATATAAAAAAATATATAAAGTTTTATGTGAAACAAATAAATGAATTAATTAATTTTAAAAAATGGCAAACCCAAATCTTTATAGCAAATACAGGCACAATTGAAATAAAATACAAATAAAGAAAATAAAAGCAATGCACAGCTTACCATTATATTTTATTTTCGATAATAATTGTTTTTAGTTAATTTGTTAATAGGAAAATAAATAAAATAATTATTATATATTATTATAAGCACCAACACCGTTCATATATTTCTACAAAAACATATCTGTGAAGTGCGCCCAGCGCCCAGCCAGTTCTCAGTGAACGAAGAACTAGCCGATTACGTCAGCTTATTACTCCATGCAAAAAATTCACTATGTTTTACATCTTTAATCCAAGTCATATTTTTTAGTACTAAAACAAGCTTTCAGATCCATCATCATCATCGTTCCATTTTCGCACCTAATAGTGCATACAGCTCTGCTTTGGTACACCAATCGCAGCGTATCTTAATCATTTTTGTTACATGAAGGTGAGATGATCAGTCTTCCGCTTCAGCTACAAGTCCAGGGACTATGAAGTATTCTAGTGTGAAAACACCCTTTTAAATAAATATTTCATATCAACCATGTTGGCAATCGAACCCGAGCTCTTGCATGGCAGGCTAACGTGCAAACCATTACTGCATGAGACAGCTTTCAGATTACAAATATTATTTAAAGATTCTTTATTTGCAAACTAGTACATATTTCGTACATTATTTCCAAAGGACTATTTTTCTTTGATTGGATACCGTTGACATTTTATTTTAAAAAGAATTTGCCAGTGCTCAGTGTTGATAGTTACTGCTGAATGTCATCGTGGTATTTGTTAACAAACTTTTTCAAGTATTTGATTAAAATAGTGTAGAAAAAAGCTAGTGTATCTCGTGATGAACGTTTTTGAGTTGAGGATTGTTCTTTGCGTTAATTTTTACAGAACCACAGAAAAAATAGTCATTTATCAATAAATTACTTATATATTATTTACTTATTTGTTGATATAAATTAACTAACTTTTTTTGTCGATTACACATAAAATAAATTTCGGCTCGCTACTGATGTGTAAAAGTTATTTCAATATAAAAATTTTATGAGATGAAATTATATATGATAAACTTACAAAAATAATGAAACCAAAAATAATCAAATATAGAACCAAGAAAAAAATATATGAATAAAAAAGTCAATAATTGTACAGTTAAGGACCATTACATAGTATTTTTTACTGTCCTAGCATTTCCTTTAATTTTTTATGTTAACTTTTTGAGTACCTATACGTAAACAAACATCTACAATATTCCGTTTTCCGCAATAATCTCCATCCCTGTTTCGATATACGTCTTTGAATATAAACATTTATATAATATACGTAGTCTGTAAGTTATTACCATACCAAGTGAGTTAATATGATATGAAGACGTGTTAAATGGTTCGTTAAGTAATGTCACTCCTGGGAATCGAACCCGGAACCTAATCGCCTATAATTCACACGTGTCAGTAGAGAAGTGGTTATATATTCAACGCACGTACATCAATTTTGCTTATTTATATCTCAACTTGAAGGGGTCGAGTGTTTATTACATAATTTGTGGGTTGGTGGGTTTCTTGATTTAGGAAGATATCGAACCATGGTCGCTAAAATATCGTAACTTACTAAAATGACGTTTCAATTGGAATATATTTCCTTCTCAATTATTAAGGAATTTACTGTGAGAATAAAATTTTATTTCGAATGCCTGTTTTATTGATATCAATTAAATAAATAACCGAAACAAAATTTGATCCTCAAAATATATCCATACAAACATTATTAATGCGAAAATGTGAAGGCGAAGCCCTAGGGCTTCTACAATATAATTAAGTGGAGCAAACTGTAATTAAATTTAATGAAAGTCAGTGAGTATTTTTTATATGCGGTATGCAGTGTCAATCGGTCACAACCCCAGCAAATAAGTTGGATTTGGAAAAGATGCCATTAACCTGGTTCTCGTTCTTGATGGATTTGTCAGATTTGACTTGACACGTGCGAGCACATGATAGCAGTCGCCTATCTGCAGCTCAACACTGATGGTTGATAGAAACAAAATTTCATAATACCGCGCACATTCAATGAAATAAATGCGCGAGGCCTTAATGTGGCGGGTGATTAAAGGATACTGAGGTGGAATGGAATATAAAAGTTGTGACAATACTTGATCCATGCATACCTACATAATTTGCAACAATTGTGTTTCTTTCGCAATGCAATAGAGCCACCAATCGACGTTTTTTTGCATAGAAAAAGACGGAGAACTGAGGAGTGTCAAAGGCTACTGTTTATCCTTAAAAAAAATATCTCTCAGGAATTTTTTTTAGTGGAAATACTAATTCTTTTTTGACATTTCAATTCTTCCATCTATTGATTTTTGTGAACATAATAACTTAAATTACTCCCAAGGGAGGAAATCCAGCCTGTCTTCAAATATTTGGATATACTCCAAACATTACCAGGTTAAGTTGAATGAAATGTAGACCCTAGTCTTCTTAAATGTAACGGTTCATATTTAAAGACATGTATATTTTTATCTGGGATTGCTGCGTATCAAGATAAGTCTTGCAAAATGGAAGAAAAGATTATCAGTTTTACGGTTCACGTTCCATTCCAGAAACAGTACAGGATTGCGGTGTAAGACCATAAATGAATAACCCTCACGTATAGGATGTATTTAATTTAGGGTATTGTTGCTACCTTTTGAACTTTTTTAAAGATGGTAAATAGTAATTAAACCTTCAGCATAATTACTATGTAAAACAGTTACTTGATGATTTTCTCGTAATGTTAATCCCTTAACATATTTTGTAATTTAAATGAATCAACAATATTTTGAGTTTCTTTAAACTTTTGTAGATAAGAAGGCCCTACGGCATGGAAAGCTCTCCCAGCAGAAATTCGAAACTGTGAGAGTGAAGTGATGTTTCGGAAGAAACTTAAAACCCACTTGTTCTCTAAATCATTTGAATAAATTCTTAGCATGTGGTGGAAAAGTAATATGAAAAAGTACATTATTTTTCTTAAATTAAATTTATATCTTTATGTAATTACTTTGTAAAGCGCCCTTGATATATTATATTACAAAAATGGCGCTTTATAAGTTATCCATAATAAATATTATTATTACGGTCTGGATTCAACTCCCTAGAGGCTGTAAGTTTCAACATATTACAACAGAGATGAAGAACATTTTAGAGAAGGTAATATAGAAGTCTTAAACCTTAAACCAATGACAGGTCATAAGCCATGTAGATCCCTAGACTTCTATATTACCTTCTCTAGAATGTTCTTCATATCTGTTGTAATGGGTTAATATTAACAACTCCCCAGGGAGTTGAATTCATTCCTTGTCTACAAAAATTTAGACAAGCTCAAAATATAATTCTTAGGTTTTTTTTTTCAAATCTCGGGCAAAAAAAATGTACAATTTTTTAAAAATCATTTTTCCAAAAGTCGCAAAATTTTCCTAGAAAAAATATTAGACCACAGATTTATAATATAAATAATGTTACAAAAAATTGCTATCAAATTAACAGAGTAAATCTAATTAATATATTACAACAGAGATGAAGAACATTTAAGAGAAGGTAATATAGAAGTCTAGCCATCTACAGGGCTTGTGATCAGTCTATGGCTGGTTTAAGTGGCCACTTTACACACTGTGTAAAATTCACCATTCTGCCCATATTTGAAGATCTATTCTTCTTCAATTCTAATATTACCTTCTCTTAAATGTTCTTCATCTCTGTTGAAATATGTTACTATAAACAACTCCCCAGGGAGTTGAATCTAGTCCTTGTCTACAAAAATTTGGAGAAACTAAAAATATTGTTGGTTACCTAATTATTTGATTTATCAAGATATTAGCGCAAGACGTTTTGTAGGATATTTAAAGCACTAAAGAAGACTATTTTTAGAGTTATCCTGTCGTTACGTTTAGCTGCAGAAGACATCCTTTGAAACACTTCTTCCGTCACTTCTTCAAACATTTTCCTGCCTTAAACATGAAAAGAAATGGAATCGGTTCAAGGAGGCGGAAACTCCTTAATTCTTCTGCTTGAGGTGTTTTGTCAACAATGTCTACTAGACTTTCTTTTTATATAAACCTATATTATTACATTGAAACATACAAAAAAAGAACCACAACATTTTAGATGTATCGATTACCGTATTTTATAATGAATATTTCATGTTCAAGCCAAAACCTCATAAGCGAATATAAAATTGGATGTTTGTATAAGTTTTATCGGTTTTTCCCAAGTGAAGAAAACAGGAGGACTATAAAAAATACGACAAATTAGTAAATATTGTATTATATTTCCATAATTAACATGTTCTTTAATTTATTTAAAAATAAATTAAGACTTTTTTTATCCGGTTCAATACACTCCCACTTGTTTTTTAATGATTCACACGCTTACACACACCTGAACGCTTACTCTCACACAAATACAAACCCTCGCTTATACCCTTACTCTTATACAAATACACCCTTTTTACATGCATATATAGATACGCACTCACACATTTAAAAATGTACCATAATTTTAGATACATGATTTTTGCGGTGTTGACTGAATAATATCACATATCAGGCAACTCTTGAATATACTTTTTATTTTATACTTCTTTTTGGACCAGTTAGTTTTGCTGATGACTCCGTTCTATTATTCAAAGATAAGACATGGAAGGAAACATATGAAAAATCAGAAAAATATCTGAATATTGTAAAGGCATGGCTAGATACTAATTACTTAACTCTTAAAAAATCTAAAACTAACTTCATTATATTTCAAATCAGTTCTAGAAACTATTCACAAAATGCTTATCGTAACATTAAACTACATGAAAATAACTGTCTTCAAACTGTTTTTTGTAATTGCCCAATACTGGATAGGACAGACAATGTAAAATACTTTAGTTATACAATAGTTATTATTGATATAAATTTATAGTGGAAACAGCAGATTAAAAATATTACCAATAAACTTAAGAGACTAACGTATATATTCAAAACAATTCGAAACATAACTGATGTACAGGAACTTTTAAAAAATTATTTTGCATTGTGCCAATCAATTTTGGAGTACGGTATAATCGGTTGGGGTGGTGCAAGTGACACTGTTTTAAATAGTGTATTTGTTGCACAAGAATAGATAATTAAAATAATACTCAAGAGTCCCGATACAGACAGCTACTGAAGAAATGTTCCATAAATCACAACTTATGACACCAAAACAATTATACGCTAAAACAATACTCACTTATAGATTCAAAAACTACTCTTACTAATGAAAGACAAAACCTTCACAATACATCACATACAAATAATATAATCACAAGATCCTCAACACATAGACAACTTAAACAAATGCAAACTAAAACCACTTTCGGATAAAGGGATTTTGAGTATTATTCAATTAAAATCTATAACCTACTCCCACTATCTATTAAAACCATTAGTTACGAGAAAATGTTTAAAAAGTCTTTAAAAAAATGGAAAGTGGAGCTAGGTAGAAGTAAAATGGATTGTCTCATTCGCCCATACCAATATTGAATCAACTGCTCCACAAGTGTATGGCTTATTTTAGGTTTTTGTTATTTTCATTGTGTTTTTTTTAATATAAATAATATAGATGTACATAAATACCTTGTTTTTTAAACTGTCTAAATATTTGTTAATTATCTTCGTTTTTTAAAGTTAGTCTTCTTTGTTTATTCTCAAATGTATTTTTTTAAAAATATATTGTTAAGTGTCCTCGGCACGGGAAACCCCAGTGAGGTCACATTATTTTTATCATTAATTATAGTTTATAAGCAAAAAATATGAATAAATAAATAAAATCAATAATATGTTCAAACGTAGGCAAATTAGTAAATGTTACACAGTGTAATAACCACTTAACTCTGCATGCATAATATTAAATTAAAAAGGGAAATCAGCAACAGCATGCAGGCATTGTCATCGTGGGTGAGTAGTGATGGGTAAACGTCATATTATTTTTTCATTTTATAATAATTTTTAATTTATTTATTTATGACAAAATACATCGCCTTTAACTTTACATATTACATTACATTACTTATTTTATTTGTGCAAAATGTGCAGTATGAGGCAATAAAATATTATATTATGACAATAGTTTAATAAAAACTCGATTTAATAACATCACATATCACTCGTCACGTGGGCCGTAAGAACTGTTTTATTTAGGCGTTTTTTAAGTACGTATATGTTTTGTATATAAACATTACATTACATATTTTATTTGTACGAAATATTCCCAATCAGCAAAAGTGCTGGTATGAGGGGATATAATTTATTATAACGCAATAGTTTTATTAAAAATTCGATAAAAAAACATCACGTATCGTTCGTCACATGGACTGTAAGAACTATTTTATTTTAGGTGTTTTTTATATTTTTTGGGTCTTTAGAAAGTAAATTGTAAAAAAATATTGCTTTATAGACAAAACTGTTTCTTTATGTTAGTCCTAATTTGTTTGAAAGTTAAATTATTTGACGCTCTTGTATTTATTTTATGTATATTGTCGTTAAAATGTAATATAATATTTGCCTTTATTTTTCATCTTAAATGTCATCTTTAATTTTTCTGTGTATATTAATTAATCGAAGTTCAGCACTTTTGTTTTTCTATATAAATCTGTGGTTCTAGTATATTTATTAAAATAAAATGTTACTTTAAGTGCTTTATGCAGTGTTCTTTTTATTGCATTTGTTTAATACATTGCGTATTTTGCATGCCTTTTGAATTTACAAAGGAAAATATGTGGTCAGCGCGTTTGCCTACTATGCAAGAGGTGTCGGGTTTGATTCCCGACATGGTTGAAATAAAATATTTATTTTAAAATGTGTTTTTTACAATTGAATATTTCGTAGTCCCTCCACTGGTTCCAGAAACAAATCATCTTACCTTGATGTAACAATAAAATATTAAGATACCAATGGCGTACCAATGCAGTGCACTATGCATCATTAGGTGCGGAAAAGGAATGATGATGGTGATGATAATGATGAACGATAATATACATTTAAAAATAAAAAAAATATATATATTTGAAACACTTAAATGTACTTACTTTCATCCGTAAAATTATATTCTGCTAATCCAAATGTCAAAAAACTAACACAAATTAGCAAAATGCTCCACATCATATCGTTTCACTCTTTTGAACTGTAAATCAAAAATATAATTGTTTTTTTTTTACAGACGTTTTTTATAACACTCCATAGAAAGAAAAATTCAGTCAAACTTCTTGGTTTAGTTTTTTTCTAACTATACAATTTATTTTTTTTCTTTGAATATAAATTCTATTACATTTAAATAAATAAGTAAATCATAACTACTCAATTATAACAGAATAAAAATTTTTAATAATGCATAAAAAAAATGATTCTCTCACAATAAAGCAACAAATAAAGTATAATGTTTCAATTGCTTTTCATAAAATAATTAAGAGGTTAAAAATTGAAGAGCTCGTTCTGAAAACGTCAAATGTCCAAAATTGAATTTCATTATTATTTCTGTATGCGTCCATATGATGGCTCTTTCCAAACATTTATAAAATAATCACAGGTACCTCGAGTTGATTATAAATATTTTTTTTTTTTGTAAAAAAGGCAATTGTCCACGTCAATTCGTACGAATAAACAAAAAATACTCTTTAATTATCACTTCTACCACCTTGTAGCGCCACTATCACTATCACAATGTGTTTGGGGTATTATTTTATGAACCTATGTTTTTAATGATGTTTACTGAATATTTACATAATCTCTAAGGCAGCATCATCTGCATGGCATGTGATTTTAATGACCTTATCTCCCTAAGTAGATTCACTACTTTTTTTATTCTTAAAAGCGTTTTTTTTTTTAAATTTATTTATTTTGCTTGTGTAAGAAAAAGGTTTTAGGTATATATATATTGTTGTGCTACATTTAGTTATAAAGGTGCTAAACTTGCTTTGTTTCTTTGTTGTTCTCAATATGTGTTATTTTCTAAATGTTAATATTATTTATGTCCCGAATTGAGTTTTTGTAACTCCTGGAAATGTAATTCAACGTATTATGCTTGTAAAGTACTTAGTGTATTATGATTAATAAAAAAAATACGAAATAAATAATATATCAGAGCATAATTTATATTAATTGAAAGTCTTCGTACCTATTATGTGGAGTGTTAAATATATCTTAACTATTAAAATTATTTTCAAATGCTTCACATATACGACGGATAGTAGAATGTTCCCGATGATTAGTTTTAATATTACGAATATAGAAAACATCAGACAGTCTAGTTGGTCTGGAGGAGACACGATAAGCAAGTATATCAATTAGTTCTGGGGAATCAATTTTTTTTTTAAAAATATTACGATTAATAACACAGATCACATATCAAGCGCATTCGACGTCTTTAAGAATTTTTTATAACATTTTTATCGCAGATATCCCAACATAAAGGAAATTATAACATCAGGTAAGTACCCAATTAGCCCAAATAAAATAAAAACGTTCGCGTTATATTCGGGGTTAAATATTAGTGAATTTTTCTTTTCATTCCTGATCTAAAAAATTATCTCGCGCTTTATATAAGGCCGCGATAAAACGAGACCAAAACGGTTATTTAAATTATACGGTCATATAAACCGTTTGTTTTCAAATGAGCAAAATTATTTATGAACCAAGAAGTTTAACTTATAATCAATATCAAAATGACTTTATAATATTAAATGATATAACAGTTAATTAAAATCAAAATAATGATTTAGATAAAATTATAAATAAAATTATCAATAAAACTTCTTGGTATAGTTTCATTTTATTTAATTCTGACCAACAAATGAATGTTTGTCACAAGAGGCAAGTTGGCAGTTCACAACGGAGTCCTGGTCCCGTCCCTGATGTATGGGAGTGAAGTATGGACTTGGAAAAACAGGGATGAAAGTAGGCTGAATGCTGTCGAAATGCGATCTCTCAGGCGAATGTGTGGTGAAACTATGTACGATAGATGCACAAATGTTGAGATCCGTACATTATGTAAGGCTGAGACAAGCATTATCGACAAAATCAAGAAAGGAGCTCTGCGCTGGTTTGGACATGTAGAACGAATGGACAGCGAAAGAACGGCTAAGAGTATTTACAATGCGAATGTTGATGGATGTAGAAATAGAGGAAGCCCGAGAAAGACATGGCATGACCAAATCTAACAAATACTTAAAGATGGACATGTCAAAAGTCGTAATAATCGGCGCGCTTGCATGAAAAGATGTATGAATGTAGAGGAAGCGAGATATGTATGCAAAGATGGAGTGTTGAGGCGTTCTATCCTCTCTGCCTACCCTTACGGGGAAACGTGATGGTTTGTTTGTTTTTTTTGACCAACAAGCGCTTTTACCTAAGACGTCAGAATTGGTAAATTGTTTACAACATTTTGAACTTTTATAATATTTGTTACAAGGTTTAGGTGTAAGAAGATTACATTAGTATTTTACTACAACAACATTAATGCAACCAACCAACAACAACCAACATAAATACTGTATTGATTGATATGGTGTTTATTTTGTAGAACTCCATATTTAAACTTATGATATTAGAAATCAAACTATAAATATAAATACCTAAATTCCCCATTACCTATTAAACACTGAGCCTCGCCCTTAACCATTGGTTTTCCCCTCAATTATGATTAATGCACATGCTATAGTTCATAAGATTATTTTTATTTTCTACTTAAGTACCTTGAATTATATGACTAAATAAGGACATTCAATCCATATAATCTTCAGATTCGTTTGAAAATGCCCAAACAAGACGAAACAATTGTCACGAAGTTTTTATTTTTATATTTGTAAAAATAAAATAAAGTGTTCAGTAGACTCAAGTCAGGGTTTGATTTCTAATATAATAAACATAAATACTGTTTTTACTGCAAATCAGTTCAAAATGTTTTAAACAATTTTCCAGTCTTAAAGATGCATTCTTAGGTGAAAACGCTTGTAGGTCAAAATGAAATAAAGTAATACTAAATCAAGAAGTTTTAATGATAATTTTATTTATTATTTTATCTTAATCATTAATTGTGGAGTTTTATTAATAAATATCTACAAAAAACATTGATATAATTAAAATCAAACTCACAATGTAACATTCATTACACTTTACACTCTAGTTCTATGAAAACACTGCACTGAACTTACAAGTAATACAAATAACGCACTAGTGTGGAGTTATTAACATAAAATATTTAAAATGTTAAATTTTAATAGATACGAGAACTTCCGGTTTAACTTTACAAATGATACTACGAACATTTGCTTGTTTCCGTTTGAAAAGATAAAAATATGTATCCCGTTATTTTATTCCGTAAAAATATATATTTACCAATGGGTTGGATGGTCGGGTGCTGGACTATCATAAAAAATGTCCTGGATTCGATTTCTGACAGAGAAAAAATAAAACGAGGGATTGAAAATACCTTTTTTTACTAGTACGTTCAATCATGCTGATAAATCATTATACTCAGTATCTTGGGACCTTTTCCTTTAATTTATCTCGATTTCCTAAATACTTTTTAAATCAATTGAACGTAGTTATGCATAAGCAGTCAGTCCACAATTTAGGAAAAATGAGATATTGATTTTATTGGGTGCAGTAAAGCCGATTCTATGTTCTGCTAAAAACAGCCAGATTACTTTCATACAAAAAACTGTGTTAATCACATTCGGAAAAAGGTGTCGATCCAAAAACTATATTTGTCAACTTGCAGAAAACACCCACAAAACAATAAAAATCTTATGGTACTTTAAAAATGTTTTAAACTGGTCAAATACATAATAAGTTTCTTGTTAGTAATATTTTTAAAAAAACTTATGTATTCATTGTTTATCGTTTGTTAAACTCAAAAACATTCAAACTATTGTGTAGATTTTAAAATTCACTCTTTTCACAAAATGGCTATTATCTCAGTTTCACTTTTCTATGGCTGGCTGCTTTCTGGATAACTACGTTTAATGTCAACCTATGCATAGGACAAGCAGTTGCAGACCATTTATTCATACTCAGAACTGTGTATTTTGCTCTTTTTCAGTCAATAGCAACTAATGGTATAATGGGCTGGGGAGGTTGCACGGCGTTTATAACCCCCTAATAAATGTTTAAAAAAATAATCTTAGGGTGATGCTTTGGTGTCCTCCAATTTT
The DNA here is from genome assembly GCF_059751315.1 of Micrasema longulum. Lineage (NCBI taxonomy): Eukaryota > Metazoa > Arthropoda > Insecta > Trichoptera > Brachycentridae > Micrasema > Micrasema longulum. The sequence goes on along the minus strand of NW_028277580.1, from coordinate 367,599 downwards.
TCCGTTTGAGACATTGTTTCAATTTATGAGTGTACTGTATATTATTATTTTTTTAAAAAAGAGTCATTGACCAATTTCTGGTAGTGCAGTCACAACAATAGGTTCCAGCTGGATACTAATATGTGGTTTACCTGTAATTCGGATTATTAAATATCAAGAACACGTATGATTTTCACTCAGAGACATTTCTTTTTTGTAGCCTTGAGTGTTCAGTGCTCTGGATGAACATATAAAGTTCTCCAAAACGAAAGGCCATTTTCAGGAGAAGTGTACAAGTTTGAATTTTGTCTAGGAGAAGAGACCATTGCAGGAGAATGCTTGAAGACATTGCATAAATTTATATAAAGTACTATTAGGGGTGTTGTCCAAATGTTCATTAAAATATATGTTTATGTAAAAAAAAAAAGTAATATGCATGCTTCCATTTTATATTATCTTGTATCTCAACTCAACACTGGTCTCTTGGCCTCGTAGAGTTAAAAATACGTAACCATTGTTTTGTAATATGTATTTTCATATGAACAAATAAAATAATATAAAATAAATTAAATTAATTAATAAATAAAATCCACGATGCCCAAATTGACGGCCCAGACCTAATCTCCTCATTTAATTCGAATATCGCACTTAGACGGACAAGATACACTAAACGTTTTCACATACGTTAATACATTACAAAGTGGCCTGGCTGTTTTAAGCAGAACATAGAACAGTGGCGTTTTGGTTTGTTTAAAAAAAAAATAAAGCTACAATTAAAACGAATCGATTCCCTGAAAAACTCACTAAAACACGTCTTAACACGGCTTAAAAAAATATCAAAGACTTACACGATAAAATATTGAGTTTTCTCAAAGAAATATAATTTATCGCGCACATTTTTCCCAATTTTAATAAGTAAATATAGGTTAAGTATTCAAAAGGTTATAAATTAATTTGTATAAAATTTCTTAATATTGTTCTTTATTTACTTTTTTTTTCTCATGTATCTCCATAATAATGTATAAACTTATATGTATGTATATGTGTGTGTGTATGTATACATATGCATGTGTATGTATGTGTGTATGTTTTCATATGTAAATTTGTTAAATATTTTTCTATGTACCTTATACCTATGTTGGTACATTTCCATATTTTTACTTATTATTGTATCTTTTAGTTTTTCTCATGTTATCTTTAATTTTAACTAAATTTACATACTTATGTTTCACTGCTGCACTTGAATGTAATTTTGAATATATGTAAAAGCCCGCAGGGCGTATAAATTAATAAATAAATAAATATTCTGTGTAAAATTCTAGTAAAATGTTTAAGAAAATTATTAACTAAGAATAAAATTGCCTGTAGGTTAGGTTGTAGGAGTAATTTTTTAAAATAAATATAGTTCACGCAATTTGACGCGAAAAACGAAAAACTCTCTCCTGAATAATTAAGTTTTGAGCGAATGTCGTGTTTTGAATAAACGGTTCTCAATTATCCCCACTTACAATAATACACTTTGTATCATACTCTCTCTTATACGCACACACACACCCTCCCTCTCTTTCTCTCTCTCACGCACACACACACACACGTTGTTTTTACAATTATGACATAGTAACTTGGTTCTAATTAGAATGCAATTAAAATGACATTTTTAATCTAAAGTATTAATTCTCCTTACTTGTTGTTTGATGTGTTTGTTGTATTGTATGTGGTGAAGTGGTCAGCACGTTTGGTCTCGGGTTCTTTTCATGTGATCTTTATTCTTACACCAAGTTTTTGCTTTAACCTTATTTTTACAAAAAAACATAATACCCATTCTTATTTTTATTCAATTGTTTTATTTTCTGCTATTGTTTGTTATGTGTTGCAATAAAACATTTATTTTGCTTTTGTTAATTATTTGCACTATCGACCAAATCAAGAAAGGAGCTCTTCGCTGGCTTAGACTTGTAGAGTGAATGGACAACGAAAGAACGGCTTAGAATATTAACAATGCGAATGTTGATAGATGCAGAAATAGAGGAAGACCGAAAAAGACATGGCATGACCAAATCCAACAAATACTTGAAGATGGGTATGTCAAAAGTCGGAATAATCGGTGCGCGTGCATGACAAGAAGTATGTAGAGGAAGCGAGATCTGTGTGCAAAGATAGAGTGATGTGGCGTTCTATCCTCTCTGCCTACCCCTAGGGGGAAACGGTGTGATGGTTTGTTGTTGTTGTTGTTGATTATTTTTTATAGATACTTATTTCTATTTTTTTTCTCTTATTTGTAAGTTTTGCTAAGTTTTTTTTTTACAGATGTTAGCATTTTAAAACATGTGAATAATTTGTTTACAATTGGTTATTGGTATACTATACTGGCTAAAGCAACACTTTTTTTATTTTTTATTGGCGTATCTGAAAAAAAATGTTTTTCTTACAGTGTATATTGATTTATATAAATGTTTTACAGTATTCATGCATATCATGTCATTTTAATCTTATTACTAGTTATATGTAGGAATATGTACTAGAACATACCAAATGCTGTATTTTATTTCTTACTTTATACATTTTATCCATGTACCAAACTTGTAAAAGCCCTCCGAGCGTTTATGTGAATTAAATTAATAAATAAATATACTTTATACGGATTCAGTAAGTATATTTCACAGCCATCTTGTTTATTTCTTTCATTCTGGCATTTTCTGCTCCATTATCGAACACCTTTTCTCGATTTAGGATTTATTCCTATTCTCCTCTATATTGTCTCTATTTCGTGGATGGAAAGGATACAAGAATCGGAAGTGATCGGGGGCATCATCAAGACCGGAAGAAAGACATTTTCTAAATCATGTACTCCTTTTCAAACGAGGGAAGAGATATGTGACTTGTATCCTTTACTCGTATGTTCTGGAATTCGTTAAGTTACATTATACTACGTATCAGGGGCGAACCGTGTATAGAAGCGATTATGCGCAGCTTACCATTATATTTGACTAACCATAATAATGTTTTACGGTAACTTTTTTTAAAGAAAAACAAATAAATAATTCCTATTTATTTTAAATAATTTCCACCGTTTTTGTTTTTATCCTTATATAAAAAATATTTTTAATAAAGCGCGCCCAGCATCTTCGGTAAACTAAGAAACTAGCCGATTATTCCAGCTTACTTTTTCATACAAATAAGTATACTATATTTTTAATGTCTTAACCCCAGTGCGTCTTTTTCCTTCTATATTAAACTTGCAGATTACACAAATTATTTGAGGATTCTTGATTTAGAAAACAGTATTTCTTAAGGGCTATTTTTCTTTGAGTTGGTACTTTTGACATAAGACCATAAAAACTTTCATGCGTCATATCGCAGGACATATGGCGCTTGACGCGGCTGTTTTTAGCACTATTAATTTCTAGAACAATTAGGCCACTTGACATTTCAATTGAGTACCTGATATCGACTGAATTCATAGTGTTATTTTTTTTAATGAGTTATGTATTAAAGTAATGAAAAATAAATGTTTATAATATTTTATATCACGAAATTACGTCGTTTGAGTTGATTTCATGGGTGAAAGTTGTTTTATCACAAAGAACCACAGAAAATATCAATTCATGGTTTATATTATGTACCTTCTATGTAGGTACAAATATATGATTTTTTTTTAACTTACATGTAAATAAAATCACTATTCGCCACTGCTACGTATAAAATAAGAACTATCACTGGTGTATAATAAACAGACACGTTCATTGATATTGTGATCAAACTCTTTTAATGCATTGCCTATTTTGAAAATGATCAATTTGAATATTTGGCTTAACAAAAAAATTATTAGTAATCCTTATTCTTATATTGTTTATTATAAATATTTATGTATAATTCTTCTGTACGTGTGATGTCACTAAAATCCTCCTAAACGGCTTAACCAATTTACGTGCGGTTTTCATCGAAATGTAAATCTTTGCGCTGCGTGTTTGTAGATATTAAAATTTTCAATCTAATATGTAAAAAAAAGTTAGGAGCATAAAATTTTATTCATCTACCCACCAGGGTTGCATTCGATGAGAATGCATGTACAAAAAAAATGAAAGGATGTTTTTTTTAACACTTTGAGCACCGGCCGAATACACATAGAATTTACCCTGTGCCCGGTCCATTTTTGTGAAATTTCATGCTTTGTAAAGGGTTTCTTAAAAGTGTGATAATTATGAAAATACTAGATTAAATCAATTGAAGCTTCTTATTTTTATTTGAAATAATTAAAATAAAAAATATAAAGTCATTTTTGTATGATAGTTTTGCCAACATTGGCTTTTATGGAGAGCCACATTGCGCATTGCAATGTTCGCACATATACAGGGCCTCACTCCTTTTTTTGTGCTTCGTATCCCGGAGCCGTGTAAACCTTTTGATTATAACAACCATGCGTTGTGTCCCGGGCCCGTGTTTCCACGTAGTTTACCAGCAGCAAAAAAGTACTAATAAAACTCACTAGATGTCAATAAAATGCACTTTTTTAGACAGCTGGTAAACCACGTGAAAACACAGGACCGGGACACAATGCATTGTTATATAATAACGTGTTTACACGGCTCCGTAATACAAAGTGTTAACTACAAAATAAATGACCAGAATTTAATACAAATATTAGATTTGTGATCACTCTGACATTTCATGAACACATAGAGACAATCAGTGGTAATGCATTGAAGATGTTAGGATTTTTTCTGCGTACTGCCGGGGTTTTTGAAAATACCTACGTACTGAGAACTTATGCGAAGTAGACTCGAGAGTGGCTCGATGATTTGGGGGCCACATTAACTGAAGTCTGAAATATCTCTTCATGAGAGAGTGCGGGTATTGTCCTTGGTTCTATCCGACCGAGTTTCTCCAGGGTATGTCTGGCTACAAAAGTTAAGAGACTAAAGAAATGTATATCGATTGTTGCGCGGTATGGTCGATAACTCTGAGATTATGATCAGTATTGGTTAGTCTGCTCCTGATAATTACCTGATAAGACAGCGTCAGCATAGATTGTTTCATATTCCGATATACTGGACCAACCAGCCGATGGTTATGCCTGTTGGAAGAGTTACCGCAATGCTGAACAATATCGCTCTGGATATTTATCTGTTCCACGTATCCAAAGGGGTTTTCTGGAGCAGGATTCTCCTACTACTTTGACATGAGTGTCTTTCATGTATTTTTTTCTTTTTTATAATATATGCTTATTGAATTTATGTTTGTAATGTTTATTTTATTTTTTAATTAATAAATAGAATTGACTTAAAATGGTTTCTGTATATTGAAATGATCCATTTCAAAGGTTCCCATGTTCAATGTTTTCTGCAGAAATTTCAATAAATTTCTTATGTTTAGACCCAATTTACCAACTTTGTTATGTCTGTGTCTAGTACTGTGGCTAGTTGATGGCAATGGTCGTGCGCGCGCATCCGATCCGAGGTTCGTTAAGTAATTTTTTTTAATGTCATACTCGTAAATTATTTTCCCATTCAATCTGTTGCACAAACACGCGTTGAAAAATACGGATAAAAAGAAATATATTGTTATTTTCAAACTTTTAATTAAAAAAAAAAACATCTTTACATAAATATTTACAAATTAAAATATATTTCCACTCTCACATATTTGGTATCGTCAGTACGTTAATACCGTTAGTATGACACGTTTTCATTGTTTATTTCTAAATTAATTGACTGAACATTGTTTAGTATTATTAGATTATATCTAACGGTGTACCGCAAGGTACAGAAATAGGTTCTTAACTAATTAAATTAAAAGTATCATTATTTAATAATTATTTACAATTATTCTATATGTTTAACACTTACATATTAATTTTATTCTTAAGATCAAACAACATAATAATGGTTAAGTGTGTAGAGTATTTTTACATTTTTATTTTTAAATCTGAGGTAATATTTGATAGTGAAATAATTCACATTGTTAAACACTCAAAAATGCGCTTTTATGGTAAGTCCACAAGTTTGCCAAGCCATTTGTCGTCCGAAGCTAAACGTCAGCGTGCACACGCTTGCAAACGTGGCATTTAATCATAAATTGGTTCAAGCTTACAGTGCCATATATCTTTAATTTATGAATTCCTTTGATCTGTGAACAAAATACCGTCACCATTCTAAACCACGGAAAGCGCTCGCAAGCGTCCGCAAGGCAAACCAAACACTCCATTTACACTGCTGCGCTTGTCAACGCTTGGCAAGTGTGTGGAATCACCTTTAGAGTAATGTTTTTTTTTTAAATTAAATAAATTACCTTTACTTATAATTGGAGATTTCGAGATTAATATTTACAATGGCACTCGTAATGTTTAAAAAAAAAAAAGCATTTAAAAAAATTACATTTTTTAGGCACTGATTTTCAATGATTTCTCAATCACTCTTTTCTTCAAATGCAGTTAAATCACTAACAGAGTAAGCCTTGGTAACAACTATTGTAAAAATCAAGTTTGTCTCACAGACCAATTTTTTAAAGTTTTTTCTGACTTCCAAAAAAAGCCCACTATCGAAAAAATTCACAAATCAAATTTGATTTACGTGCCTTTCAGTTTACACTTTCAGAGTTTATTCTAATAAATATCACAATTTTGTAGTCGCGTGTAGTTTTACATATCTTGAATGCTGTACATCATCACAAGGTTGAGGGTCTGCTATAAAACACTGATGAGATTGAACAACTTGTTTTGGTTTTCTCAACAATTTTCTTGAAGCCCAGAGCAAAATGATCACAGCTATGATGAGTCCAATAGATGCCGCAATCATAACTAAACTTATACCCGAAGCCGTTGATTTAATCATCTCAGGTTTACCAATTTTTTGGGCTAGCACACATTTGGTATGAGGACCAGTGACTTGGAACTCGGAAAGAGAAGCGCAAACTTTGTACGGACCTTGCATAAAACCTTCCATTTTGACATGAGTATTCTCACATTGTGTGTCACTTTGGTCTATTAAAGATCCCTGAGCTAGAATTGCAATGCTAATGAAACAATTGTTGAGAGCATCGAAATATTCTGCAATTTTTTCTGGTGAAGGATCGACTCCATTCTGAAGTTTGAGATTTTGAGGTCTGTTTGGCGGGTAACCAAACAGAGATATTTCAATAGATAACGTTCCACTTGATGTGACGTTTGATCTAACTCCAACCACTCTGAAAATCGAAATTGTTTGATTCGTTATTAAAAACAAAATTAATTGCAAATAAATCATTTGAATTTTAGCGTTTGTTATTAGTTACCTGACAGAAGGTTCTTTGCGAATGATTTCTCCTGTTGGAATAGTCGGATAAAGAGGAATCATTTCACTACATCCCAGAACTAAATTTAGCTCATCACTGTTTCTTGATCCTTGCATTAGGGCAATACAATATCGATATCTGAAAAAAAAAAACTCATCAAATATAACACTAAAGGCAATTCAACTCTTGTGTGGTTGTGATGTCACACTAGTCTACATACAAGACTTGATATATCTTTCTTATTCTATTTGTTACGGACGTCAAAACGGAAAGCGGCCCCTTGTAGAGACCGCCACTGCAATAGGCTAAGTGTTTAGAATTAGGGATCTCGGTATGTGTTAGAAATGACTGCCCCCCCCCAATAAAGACTAGTATTTGTCACTTTCGGGGGTGGCCTTTTCCATACCGAGACATTTAGAATAGGCATTTAGTTCGTAAATTAGTTTTAAGTATATTTTTGAATGTCCATTGTTGCGCGCTGCGTTGCCGCCGCAAGAATGCCGTGAGAACTGGAAGGGGTAGTGCCTATATACGTGGAGGGAGGGAGACAAATAGAGCGGGCGTGCGGCCTTCTCTATCGCTCTCTCTCTCTCCGCGCGGCATACGACGGCTAGACCCGCTCGGCGGGGTGAATGGTGGGCCACGTAGCGCGAACGGTATACAACATGTACACTTGAAAATAAATGACACTTCTTCTCTGACGTTTGGCTTTTACTCATCTCTACTCGCTGCTCCCCGACCCGGCTTTCTACTCGATTCTACTTCACTTCGCTTGACACCTTCGCTTCACCCTGGACTTGGATTTTGGACTTCTCTCCCTACAGATTCCTGACCACGGCAAACCAGCAACTTCAACCCGAAGTAAGAGGCCCTTCTGAGGACATCTCTGGCCCTGACGAGTTAACAAGATCGCCTAGCCTCCGCTGCCTTTCAACCATTGGATCGGGACGTGTGTGTTAGTGACTGCAGCGGAACCACAACACGACGCCGGTAGCGCGTTAGCTACACTATTTAATGATGAAGTTGTATTTTTTATGATCTTCAAATGGATATTTTCAAACCAAATTTTGAATGTGAAGTTTGTACAAATATGCAGGAATTTAAAAAAAAACATTTATCCTCGTAGCGCCAATACAGCAATAACTCTGTATAAGAGAGAGCACAAAGATAGAACTCATAACAAGGAAGAGAGATACGCTGTTCTATAGCCGGTGTTTGTGTATTCAGTCAGCTATTGGCCGTGAGCGGGGGTGCACGTATGTAAAATGACCGGCCTATTTATAACTTTTTATTTATATTGCTATACAAGGCAATTCTATATATTCTGATTACATTTTCATTTTAATAAATTATGGAAAAATAATTATTGAACTGTATGTCTCCTTGTTATTTTTTCAATTTCTAAATTCCAAAATATTCCGTCTTTTGCTTAAAATAACACGATGTTACATCATAATGTGCAAATGTTTTTTTTTACCTCAGCCTTTTAAGAGGTAATCAATGGTAAGTTTATTGAGAAATATTAAATGCCAAAATGAATGTATTTGACAACAGACAATAGTGATCAGTGTCTCTAGATCTTGTTGTTTATCTCTAATAATTTCATGGTATAAGTTTTGGTGTAATCATTGCAAGATTGATAGGATCGTTTGAAATGATTACGGAAATAAAATTAAATGCGAAATTTTTACCTATTCTATTAAACTGTTTAAAATTGATCAAGCTTCGAAATTTTTGGCATAAAACAACTGAATGCTTTATTTTTCTTTTACAAATACCATATTTTAAAAAATTCTTGTATTGTTGAATCAAACAATTTCAATGCTTATGCGTTATGTTCATAAACGTATATAAAATAAATAAATTGAACAAATTAAAAATATATTCCAAATACAACCGTGTGAACAAATTCCCAAGAGTTCTTGTATGAAAACCTGAGGTTACCTTAGGTTAGGCGTAAGTAACTTGAGGTTAGGAAATGATCGCCTGATAATAACTGACTTTTCATCTTACTAAAATCGTACTTGTGAAAACAAGGTTAGTGACCTAATTAGAAATCTCTGTCTCTTAAATTATTTTTTTATATATTGGTCTCAAGTTACTCGATATCTTATCATTTTTGAAGATGCTGATGGACAAATTCATCGTGTGATATAGTTTTTTTCTTATATGTTAATGTTAACTCAAATATGACAAGAAAATTTGTGGTTATATTTATTGCAGTTGCCGAGATATTTATAATTTTTTGCAACGCTTGTTACATCTTAAGAACGGGTGGGTTAAAGTGTCAACCTGTAATTTTCAACAAATTGTATTTTAATAATTAAATCATGTTACTTAAGGCAAAGAAAATATTACCTTTTGTGTGGCTGTGATGTCACACTAGTCGACATACGTTACAAGACTCGATATATCTATTTTATTTTTCAAATGTTGAAGTTGTATTTTTTATTATCTTTAAATTGACATTTTCACGCTGGATTTGGAAAGTAAAAGTTGTACGACTGCGCTGAATTTTAATGCAAACAATATTTAACCATACAACCCGAAGTTTAATGTCCGCAAATACATCAATACATCTGTATTAGAGAGACCACGAAGATAGAACGCATAACGAGGAAGACAGAGACGCTGTTCTGAAGCCACCGTAGCCGGTGTTGTGTGAAACAAATTCAATCGGTTGTTGACGGTGCTTTTATGATTTTCGTTTTTTTGTCATAACAGGGCTACATTACACGTTTATTTTTCTAAATTATGGAAAAAGAATTATTAAACTGTATGTCTCCGTGTTATTTTTTTTCGAATATCTGAGCTTTAGAATATTCCGTCTTTCTCTTGTGGTAACACGATATTAGACCACCGCGCGCAAAGGGATTATTTAGCACAGTGTTTTAAGAGCTAATTAAAAAGTATGGCGTTGTAATTGTTGGTTTCTTACGTGCGGCCTATTTGAAGATCTCTGCTTCCGGGAACTGTGACCCTGAGGTCTTGTGCCTCTGGCATTCCCGTTGAATCGCAGTGCAGGGGTTCTGAACTCAAAATGGCTTCCTTGTTACCCAGAACTTCATAAACAAATAAAGCATCGCAAGTGTAGGGTAATGTAGAAGCTTCGACAGACCAGCGGAGGTGCACTAACGATCCGTCGTAATGGAATTCGGACAACGTGACCTGCGAAAGAAAAATATAAGAGTTAGACAAATTAAACTGTAGCCATAATAAAATTAATAAAACAACTTTGTTTTTAACCACGAATTTTTATTTTTCACCGACCGGTTTAAAGCAAACAAGCTTCTTCTTCAAGGTTTACGTAACTAATGAATTGATTCCTTTTTTAATTTCTATCATGTTCACTAAATACTACACGTGGACCCAATAAATCAAGTGGTTTTTTCCCACACATGTGGTAATTTGATATCATTATTTTCGAAGTAAGACAGGAAAGGACTAAAAGAAACATTGTTTATTTAGTTATTAATTATTGTTTTCTTATTATGAATAGCTTTTTTAATTTCTAAGATTTCTAAGTTGCCTAATTTTAATATTTTATTTTCAACATGAAGTACTTTTAATCCAGTGTCTTTATTGAAGTTATGTTTATTTTCTATCAGATGATTTGCGAATTCAGAAAAATTATTATAATTAAAGCATCTTAAGTGTTCTTTTACTCTAATATTAAAGTTTCTTTTAGTTTTTCCAATGTAGCTTGAATCGCAATCATTACAATTTAATTGGTATATTCCAGATTTATTAGATTTATGGACTTTGTCTTTGTGATTTTTTAACAATATTCTTATATTATTAGTTGTGTAGAAAGCCGGTTTCATGTTTGATGGTAGGGAATTCGATAATTGTTTTGAAAAAATGACATTTTTAAAAAGAATCCGCCTCCATTGTTTAAGTGGGTTTGCTTAACTGAAGCCGTTTATAAAAACATTTCTATGATTTACATCCACATGTTTTTAGTATAATGTATGTATTTATTTGACATTTTGTACATAATGTTATTTGTGCATTGGTGGGTTTATTGCAAAATGGCAATTTCTTCCGACCAACCAATAAAATAAAAGTTTTATTTTTATAATTCAAGTTTCAGAACATATTCAATAGAAAATAAAGATTTAAAAGCAAAAGATATACAAAAACAGAAATTAGCTTATTTGTTTATAAATTACCTTAAATCAAAACTATTACTCAATGGGAAAAAGGAAAAAATGGGAAAGAGGAAAGCAGAAGAGATTAAGAAAGAGAAAAGAGATGTTTCTTCAGACGTGATTTAAACAGAGATACTGTAGTAACATCTTTGATGGTGGATGGGAGATGATTCCACAGTTAAACCGCGTGGACACTATCTGAGTTAGAGAAGAAAGAGGAATTGCTAATGGATATTAAGAAAGTGTCTTGAGAATTAAAACGAAGAGGTCAACCATGAACTGATGAGCGTTGAAATTTTTACGCAAGTATATAAGAGCGTTAGGACTATGAAGTACATTGAACAGAAGTAAGAGGGAGTGATAGTCTCTCTGCTGTCTAATTTTAAGCCTACGATAATCAGAAATGTGGTCATATTTCCTAAGACCAAAAATGTACCTTATGCATGTATTCTCAAGTCGTTCTAGTTTATCGAGTTGCTCACAGCTTACATCAGTCTTGGAAACCTAGAGCGTAATCTAGAATTGGTAGTAATAATGCTTGTACAAGAGTGCATTTAGTATTAATGGGTTAGAATTTTTGCAACCTTCTAAGTGAGTGTAGACTGAAAAATATTTTGCCGCTTAATTCATTTAGTATGAGCTTGCCAGCATAAATTTTCGTCCATTAGTACTTCTAAATTTTATACGGATTTCCTGTTTTGGTACCATTAACATTAAGAGGATACATAATGAAGTTTAGATTTTTATCAAAAACTTGGGTTAATATCATCATCAATGAAGTTATTTTCATCATCATCATCAAACTCTTACTTGAACCTGATGGTGTACAGGGCACCCGTATCTCGATCATCTGTTTCAAAAAGGCAAACTGATCAGTCTTTCGCTTCAGGTGCCATTCCAGGGACTATGAAATTCTTCAGTATAAAACGAGCTTCGAAAACTTATATTTCATACCGAATTTCCCAGGAATTGAACACGATGGTCCGTTGACTTATCGTTACTCAAGCGCGGTAGGCAAACGTGCTAACCATGACACTACGAGGTGGACGTTTCTCCACTCAGGATTTATACCTGAAATCAGCCGTTGAGTCAAAAACACTCGTCTAGGATTCTGGTTCTATTTCACACGCAGAACTGTTTATGTTTCCGTCCGTACACAAATACGAATTTAATTTAAGTAAAATATCATCATTAAAGTACTGTCTTTTGAATAAAATGGATGCTCATATATTTTCAACCCTTATTTCTGTTTACCAAAAAAAACAGTCCACAAACAAATCCTTTAATATTACGAAAACATTTGGTACATTATTTTTGCAGGCTTTTAGTTTGTAAAAACGCTTTCAATTTTTTTTTTATTTGTGCGTGCTTTGCCATAGTACATGCAAATCGTCTTTTTTATTAAAACTTAGTTAAATTAATGCTTTTTGTAAAAAAAACGATGGTTTTTAAATTTAAATAATATTTTACCGAATACAGATTTTTCCTTCATTTTATCAATTAATATGTTTACCTAAAATGATACCTTTTTTTTTCTTAAACAATCAACTTTCATATATTTGTTCCATGTTATGACTGTAACTTTCCAAAAAAGAAACTAGCTCTTATGCTCTTGCTTTTGCGATTTACAAAATATAAAACCCATTATTAAAAATTATATATTTTGTATCTATATGAATATAAAGTAATGTTCGTATGAGTGTCCTCTATAGACTGCATAATTACTTGGCCGATTTACGTGCAGTTTTCAGCGAAAAGTAGATCTTTGTCACGACCATATTTATAACTCTTAAAATCTTAAATTTATGAAGAAGAAAAAATGATGAGCGGATAGTTTTTTTTAATCCTTCACCAGGGCTGCGTTTGTCTAGAATGCATAAACAAAAAATTGGAAAGTCATTCTTCAGTTTTTTTATAGATCCCAATCAGATTATTTCCTTAAATTTCTTATTATTTCTACCCATGAAAGCTTCTTACTGGATTTTTGGTAATACTGAAATAATATTAACTGACTTTCGATTCATTTTTAAAAATCGCATACCTGAATAGAGTGCACCCCTGTTGAGAAGAGCAGAGCTCGAAATTTGCAAAAAGAGTTCTATATTTAAAAATTAATTTTTAATTTTTTTGGAATTCAAACTGAAACAAGTACTTAAGTACCTACTAAAATTCAGTACTTGAAAACCAATTATTTTTAGATTTGGAATTCAATCATAAACAAGTACTAAGCTTTCAACTTATCAATTAAAAGTTACACCATCTCTTTTCATGACGACGTAACGTCGATTTTGTTTATTTGAGATCGGTATAAAAGGTCCGAAATGCAGTTGTCTTTTTTGCATAGCATTGAAGAAGCATCTTCAAGATAATAACAGGAAAACAATGTTTAAATACCTATTTATCAAAATTTCCTGTCACCGCATCTTATCACAATGTAATCCGAAACAAAAAAAATGTTTACGTACGTATCTAATTTGAACTAAATACAATAATTGATATCAAACTTTCGATTGTGTTCATTTAATATTTACTCGTATAAACGAGTATGTACTCAAATCTAGCAATAGCAAAGCATTGCCGGGTTTAGCTCGTGTCTTATGAATTTGGCTGTTATCTTTTTTTAATTAGACTAATCCAATTGGACTCACTTGCTCTTTCGAAACATTCACAAAGTAGTCATCATCTTCTTCTGAGACCAGAGCCTCGGTGTGTGTATCAGCTGCATATACTCTTGTTACAACTTCGCTTTCTAACGCAGTTTCTATCCCATCGTCTTCATCTTCTTTGTCTCCACCATTGTCTGTAGTGTTTTCATCTTTGTCTCCTCCACAGCCAAAGCTTTTATGCGAGAGAGAGCGAAGAGCGGCACCTTCTAAATGAGGTGGTGTTGTACAAACTGCACTAGCTCGGTCTATGGAAGATAATCGGACATTGCCACGAAGCCAAGCAGCGAATTCGGAAAGACTGCAGTCACAATTTAAAGGATTATCTGGAAGGAATAATGTGGAATCCAGATTAATTTTATTTGCGGACTTACTTAGTCCATTGAGTTAATATGAGTACGATTTATTTTTTTACATACAGGTACAAATTTAAAAATAAAATACAACTAAAAAAAAATAAAGCTAGAAGAAAAAAAATACTTCGAGATAGATCTGGACTATTTTAGTGATTTTTTAAATGTAGAAAAATTACACAAAAAGTCCAGATTCTGTCTTGAGTTTACAATACGACACAATCGGGACATTAGTGCATGCAAATCATAGTTTGTGCTGTGCTGGCTGAGAAAATACACATTAATTAAGCCATTTAGTAAACTTAACATGAATGTGTAGTCACTGTTATTTCTAAAACTTTGTAGACTACTGTTAATACCAATTTTAGTTTTATTTTTATTTTAATTGTTTAAATAAGTAACATTTGTTTCTTTCATAAATCAGAGGATCCTTTTTTAGTTTTACCAGTTTTTTTTTTTTTTTTTAAGAAATATTTGCGTTCTTATGATTTACCCAAACATTAAATTTTGAGGGCCATTTTCAACGAGTTGTAAATAACTCACTATTAGAAAATTGAATCAAGTTGGGGTGAAGTGGGATTCGAACCACGGAACTTTGGTCCGTGAGTCCGAGACACTAGCTACAGGGCCACAACCCGATATAAATTCAAAAAAATTTCCATGTTAAAATAAAATAAGATTTGAGTATTTGAGTCTAAAATAAATCTACTGGACAGGCCACTTTTTATAGATTTATGAAAAAAATTAGGTTGATTAATGAATCCAGTTGATGGTTTATAAGTTGATATATCTCTTGCAGTTCAGCCTTTTATATACATGAGATATATCAACTTATGAACCACCAACCATAACCAGTAAAACTAATTATTTATGTAGGATCTTCGGGGCCTTTACGTATCCTCTTTTTCATTGCTCTCTCAATCATGTAAACTTTAGTACTTCCATAGAAGAGTATCTTTTTAGCAAATGAAAAAAATTTAGCATGATTTTCCTTCACCAACTTTATATCAATAATCAATCAGGGAAATAATAATAGGCATGGGGACTTTTAGTTTTACTTAACATACCTGATAATGTAAATCTGTCCAGGATGACGGAAGCATTGAAAGAGTCACCAGCTACTATTGAGATGTCATTGTCATCCAACCTCAGTTCTCTGAGAGCAATCAGTGGCCTGGTTAAGTCAGAACTCAGGGAGCGAAGAAAATTGTGAGAAATATCTAATTTCTGGAGACGGATTAGATGACCAAGAGAGTTTCCTAAAATAACAATAAATAAGTCATAGAAAATCATCAAACAGAAATGTTCACGATTTACTTTTTTTAACAAAATTAATTTTGTTAAAAAAAGTAAATCGTGAACATAAAAATATATATATTTTATACATAACATATGAAAATATATATATTTTTATTTATTATTATAATTCATTTATGTATTTTTAAAAAAGACGATAACTGAACTGATCTAATCTACTCAAATACTTGTAACTAAGGTTGCTACTTAAACTAGTTTTCCATTTCGTTCTGTTTACTTCTGAGTGGGGAATTGATTCCCCACTCAGAAGTAAACCTTTAGGTCATCAGTATCCCTTGCCGTCAGCAATTCGACATCCGTGCTAGGTAATCAGTATTTTGGATGTTTTGATAATTTTATTGTTTACGTACAGGAAATGCTCCATTCACCTTCCGCACTGTCCTTAAGACGATTGGTCAAGCAACAGTGGGCATCGGTTTCCGTATGAGTCCCGTAGAACTAAACTTATAATACTGAGGTAAAATTAAGTACCACTTTAAGGACATGTTCAAAATACTGTTGGAGTTTTTTTTTAACCGTGCTGTGAAAACAATTTAAAGCATTGTATTTTTAAATTTTAAATTCGTGAAATAAAATCCAAAATGCATTTTCATATATCATTTTTTGGTTAAAGGGTTGTCATGTATGGTAATGGCTTTGAAACATACCTGACACCGAGACTATTTCATTATGTGACAAATCGAGTTCTGTCAGATTTGACAGCTGTCGGAATGCGTGATCTTCTATGACGTCTATTTGATTGTGATGAAGGGTCAGTGATGTGAGGTTTATCAAACCTGAAAATAAATTTGAAACATGTTAAACTTTATATCATACTATCGTGCAATTTTTTATATGTGTAGAGGCAGAGATGATAGAATACCATTTATGTGTGTCGTTGCATAAATACTTCACTTCATCTATATTCATACATCTTCTCATGCACGTGCGCAAATTATTCTGACTTGGCAATCTAGTATTTACTGGATTTGATCGTACCGTGTCTTCCTCGACCCTATTTACAGTCGACTATTTTTTAATTGTTTTATTTATTTATTAGGGATATCAAAAGTAACACATGGAAAAAAATATATCAAATGAAATTAACAAATAACAACAGGGACGAAGAATACCTGGTTTTAGTGGCCACTTTACACACTGTGTAAAATTCACCATTTTGCCTATTCAGCTCTTTAACTTCACTAAAATCAACAAATAGAAGAATTGAAGAAACTTGGATGTTCAAACATAGGCAAAATGGTGAATATTACACAGTGTGTAAAGTGGTCACTTAAACCAGCCAATGACAGCCAATGAAGCCCTATAAATGCCTAGACTTCCATATTTCCTTATTTAAGGTAATCTCCATCCCTATTGTTATTTCTTAATCTTAATGACTCCCTAGGGGATGAAATCCAGTCTTTTGTCTGCAAACATTTGGACAAACTCAAATATTGTAACAAATGAAATATTCAGAGAATAAAACCAATGACAGATATCCACAGAAATACATTTAATACTCTTACAATACATACTAGTGTGTTTGTGTTAGTGTAAGTGTGTAAGAGGGTGGGTGAGTGGGTGTTATAAAGGAATGAGGGTGGCCATGTGTGTAAATATTATTGCACAAGTGTCAAAAACATATAAAATATTAAGAATTTGAGTTAGAGATAAAATAAGATTTTGAATATTAGAATCTTAAGAGATACTGCAAAATGATTCTAATAATAAATTGTTAGAGTGGCTCATGACTATGGTCTTATTAAAGATGTAAAATTAAAATAAACGCTTTCACATAAAATCTCATATGCAGAAAAATGTGTTTTGTCTTATATTATTGCTCACTGCACAAATTGCTTACGTGATTGTATCTTTTACCCTTGTTATT
>NW_028277579.1:300000-436235 GCF_059751315.1 Micrasema longulum | reverse complement strand
CCACTTCATCAGCATTGGCACTCATGAATTTGTAGACTATCTTTCTTCACGATGAACTTCACAATGGACCCCTCCATGGACGCCACATAAATCGAAAGGAATGTCCTAGTAAAGAGACACAGCGTATGCACAGCAAGAAGGGCTGTTTCTTTACAGTATAACCTAGGTACCATAATTTTAACTAGAGTAAGAATTTGCTTAATAAATTGCCTATTTAGCCCGGGCACTCTCGCGCCGAGGGTGCGCAGTATCTTCGGGCTCTCGTCCTCCTCGGAGTCCGAGGGGTTCTGGTGGTTTTCGCATTCATTCCCCTTGCAAATATCGCACTTTTCTTCGTCGCCCTTGGCGCTGCACGTCGTGGGAGTTTTGCACTTCTCCACGAGCGCCTTCTCGTAATTGTTGTTCATGTGGCGGCCGCCATTGTCGGGTCTCTTCCGGGCGGCCGCGGCGCGGCTCGCGCGCCTCGCCAGCATTTTGTAGCCTATGACGCCTACCGCGGCGGCCCCTACGGCGCACCCGTACATTGCGGGCGCGGGTATTTGGGAATACGCCCTAGCGACGTCGTCGCGAACCTTCGACAAGACCGCGGGCATTTTGACAGATGAAAAATAACACGAATAATTATAAAAATAGTTAATTTTACAACCAACACACGGAATCACTTGTTAATTTGTTTAAATATCACATTTATCTTTAGAGTAATTAATTATGTTACATGGTTAGGAATTTATGCATGGTTTTTCACACTGTAGTCCTTCGAACGTATTTGTCAAAATGGCGCTCACACGTAGACATTTTTAAAACTCTTCGTTTCAAAAGAGAATGTCTTTGATCAGCATTTCAATTGTGTTTTTTAAAGCACTTTCGTCATTATTTCTAATGTCAACACTTTCAAACATATTTTTTCAATATTACGTATTAGTAATAAACATTAATCGATGTAGATATATGTTTGTTAGGTACACTCGTTTCACGTTGCGTGTAGTATGCAGCGATTCTGAAACAAAAGGAAAATATTTATTATTAGATTGAATCATTATCAAATGTTTGCCTTTGGTGAATCATGGGTACTACACAGCAGATATAACATGAACAGAAGTTTTTCGATATCACAAAACTCATACAATGAGATTGCAGTTTTCAATCGCGATAAAACTCGGTACTCAGGTTCAGAGATTAATAATTGGAGGGTTAAGTGCAAAGCCATAATAGAGAAATATTTGTGTTTTTTTTACATATTTAAAGTAATAAAGGTCTATGAAATAATGTCCAGTAAAAAAAATGCTAATTATTAGAAGCATTAAAAATATTTTTTAATATCTAATTTTGAATTACCGCAAAAACGGTCATTCCATTGGCCACGCCCCTAATACGTCACGATTCATGTATATTTGTTACAGACCTCGCTTTCTCTACATTCATACATCACACATCAGACATTGGAAATAAGGAATCTGAGAATTTATTGAGGATAGTAATCTAAATACTATGCTATCCCATTGAATCATTTATAAATTTATTGTATTTTTGTATGTGCATATATATTATGTATGTATATGTGTATATATATATGTGTGTGTATATATGAATGTATGTGTATATGTATGTATTTAGCATGTATGCATGTATGTGTATATATTTATATATTTTTACATTTAACGTAAACTGTACTTTCTTCTTTTCTTCTCTTTTGGGCTATAACTGTTTTTCTATTTCTTCAATGTTATTTTTATTTATAGGAAACATATTCGAAAACCATATTTGCCGCAACAGATCGTTTTCTTAGAACAGGCATTTGCCCATACAGGAACCGATTGCAACATTAGGCATACTAATATTTCTGGCTTGCCAACCCTTCATATACTGAGCCTACTCCTAGTACAAGTGGAATTTGCCAGAGTGTTTTTGTGCCATTTTGTAAAAATGTATGTATAAACTAATAAATAAATAAATTACTTTGCGCATGTTTTTTATTTAATTTTTTTATTGATTTTAATTTAATATTGAAACTACTTTTAATTGTTTCTTTCAGCAATACATCTGCGTCTTTGAATCAATTCCAAATATTAAAACATTTCAATCTAAATATAAAAACACACGAGACCCACCCTAGCCTGAACTCCATACAGTGGAAAATTGTGTGTATTTTTAATATAATATCTAATTTAAAGAAATCAGCGAGTACACTCAGGAAAAAATTCTGCGAAAGGAAATCGACTGGATATTAGCCGGTCTCATGGAATACTGGTTATTACGTTTGCCAGGAATTAAATAAAAAAATAATTGCAAAACAATCAATACCGATCCACCCTATGAGATTTTATCATTTTATCATGTAATTTTGAACTAACGTTTTCTTTTGTGTGCGGATGACTAAAAACTATTCTTAAAGGTGACAACTTCTGACGATTTTCGTCTTCTCTAAAGCTAGGGTTTCCTAGGACAGCGGTGCCCGTATTTTAACGGCCGTAGTGAACGGTGATGCAGTGGACAGCCGTCGTAAAGGTGACTAGAGTGTGGTTTTCTAGGAAAACGGTGTTATCAACACCATTTAACACCGTTTTCCTGGGAAACCACTCTCTAATCACCTTTACGACGGCTGTCCACTGCATCACCGTTCACTACGGCCGTTAAAATACGGGCACCGCTGTCCTAGGAAACCCTAGCTTAAGCGGATATATCTAATATATCTGAATGGGGAAGGCGAAACAAACTTAGGTTAAATGTTTCCAAGTGTTCGGTCACGTCCTTCACTAGGGCCCAAAAAACTATTTTTTTGCTACATAATGAATGACCAGAATCTGATACGAACATCGAATGTTAAGGATTTGGGTGTTAGATTTGTAAGCACTCTGACATTTCATGAACACGTAGAGGCAATCAGTGGTAATGCATTAAATATGTTAGGATTTGTTCTGCGTACTGCCAGGGTTTTCGAAAATACCCGCGTACTGAGAACTCTTTACAACTCCTTGGGGCGAAGTAGACTCGAGAGTGGCTCGATGATTTGGGGGCCACATGAACTGAAGTGAATGATAGAGATAATCCAAAAGAAGTTTCTGAGATATCTCTACATGAGAGAGTGCGGGTATTATCATCGGCTCTACCCGACCGAGTTTCTCCAGGGTATGCTTGGCTACAACAGTTTAGAGACTAGAAGGAATGTGTATTTGACTACACATTTTTATCGATTGTTGCGCGGTGTGATCGATAATTCTGAGATTATGACGAGCATTGGTTTGTATGTTCCTGATAATTACCTAAGACAGCGTCAGCATAGATTGTTTCATATTCCGATATTCAGGACAAAGCTGCCTATGGATGCCTGTTGGAAGGGCTACCGCTATGCTGAACAACATCGCTCTGGATATTGATCTGTTCCATGTATCCGAAAGGGTTTTTCGGAGCAGGATACTCCTACTACTTTGACATGAGTCTATTTCGTGTATTTTCTTGTTCTTTTTTATAATATGTACGTATTGAATATATGTTTGTATGTAGCTCCATGAAGAAGTATAAAAATTTCAGGCGTTGCCTAGTATGTAGGTGAAATAATTCAATTAGATGAATCTCACCCGCATAAATAAAGGTTTCAGCTCTTTAACTTCACAAACATCAACAGATGAAAGAATTGAAGTAATATAGATGTTCAAATATGAGCAGAATGGTGAATGTTACACAGTGTGTAAAGTGGCCTCTTAAACCAGCTAATGACAGGTCATAAGCCCTGTAGATGCCTTGACTTCTATATTACCTTCTTTAAAATGTTCTTCATCTCTGTTGTAATATGTTAATATGTTTGTAATGTATATGTTATATTTAAAATAAATGAATTGAATTGAATCATGCCGTGTGGATTTTTGCCGTGGTGTGAAATGGGCCAATCGTGCGATATCACGCAGCGGGCCCGTGGTTTGCACGTGCACATAGGTCCAGTCTCCGTGAACGTACTTTAGATGACAATGTTTGAGTATGTCCAAATGCTTGCAGACTGGCTGGATTCTCTCCCTAGGGAGTTGTTCATATTCAAATTTATTTCAACAGAGAGGGAAAACGTTTTTGAGAAGGGTACACAGTGTGTAAAGTGGCCACTTAAACCAGCCAATGACAGGTCATAAGCCCTGTAAATGTCTAGACTTCCATATTCACTTCTCAAAAACGTTTTCCCTCTCTATTGAAATAAATTTTAGTACTTTAGATGGTTTAGAAAAGATCATTCTAGCAGGCTGTGGTAGCGGACATGGAATTATGGTGGCGATGTTGAATTTCTCTACGATAAAAATTACGTAAAATATTTGGATTGTTTAATATTACGCGGACTTTGGACGTTATAAGCAAAATTGATTACTTAAGAGCAATTTGATTAGTATTAATCAAATGTGTAATGAAATGAAATCAGAACGCTTTATCGGCAGAATTCACGCTAAATAAGTAAGCGGAAGATTTTTAGTACGAACACGTCACAGGCGATTACCACTAGCGTTACTAATATTATTAGACCTAAACAATTATTATAACAGCGATGGAATTATTTATATAACTTATACATAATTAAATTAGCATGCGAATCAAAATACACGAAACACGTGAAACGCTATAATAGGAATGTACATTTTTAAAAATATTTTTTATTTATTTACGGTTTCCAAAAATGGTGGAATACAAACTCTGTTGGCTTATTTGTTTATTTTAAAGAAACAAACAGTCGACAATGTTATAGTAACATTAAAAATTAATATTAATAAAATAAAAATATTTTTATATCATCATCAAAAAATATTTTTATATTATCATTAATAAAAATTTTATAACCTTGATTCAGAGATATGTTTGATCAGATCCTGATTTATAAAATTGTCAATAATAAATTCGATTCCCCGGAACTCATTAATCTACTTGCTGACCGTGTCCCCTCCAGGCCAACTAGCCCTTTCTGCGCCCAATTAAGACAGTATACGAAATATGGACACTTTCCTCTATTGTGCTGTGTATGTTAATGCCGAGCATGCTAATGTGTTGGTGCTGTGTTAGGTAAATGTTTTTTTGTAATAATTTCTATGTATTATACCAACATAATATAAATAAAAATCCGTTGAATTTCCTTAAACAAAAGAGCTTAGAACTTTTTCCACATTTTTTCTCTGTAAATGAAAACAAATGAAATTATGAATGATTCCGTTGTACGAAGTATTGAAAAATTATGTATGTGTTCTTCGCGTCGGGAGCGTAGCAAGATTTCACTGTACCAAGCCGGGCTTTGACCCCAGTACCCGGTACAAAGCGTGATGTACGCAAATTAGAAGCCAGCCAGTAATCCTTTGTATCTGGGCGAAGCATTATACAGAATTGTATAACAATGCAAATTAAGACCGTGTTCTTAAATCACCAAATGTCTTAATTTTTTCCAAAACGATATTGTTGGAATATTTGAGTTAGTCCAAATGTTTGTATGAAAAACTCAAATATTAACACATAAAAACAGAGATGGACTAAAACTAGACTTCTATATTACCTTCTCTAAAATGTTCTTCATCCCTGTTGTAATATGTTAATATAAACAGCTCCCCAGGGAGTTGAATCTAGTCCTTGTCTAAAAAAATTTAGATAAACTCAAAATATTGTTGATAAATCCACCCGGTTCCAGCGATTCATAATAAGAAAAAAATAATTATTAACCAAATAAACAATATATTTTTTTAGTCCTCTCCTGTCTAGTTTCGAAAATATTGATATCAAATTACTACCCTTGTAAAGAAAAAAAAGACTTGATTTATTGGGTCCACGTGTAGTATTTAGTGAACATGATAAAAATAAAATAGGAATTGATTAATTAGTTACGTAAACCTTGACGAAGAACCTTGTTTGCTTTGAAACCGGTCGGTGGAAAAAAAAAAATAATAAAACAATATTTTGAGTTTGTCCAAATTTTCGTAGACAAGGACTGGATTCAACTATCTGCGGAGCTTTTTATATTAACATATTACAACAGAGATGAAGAACATTTAAGAGAAAGTAATATAGAAGTCCAGGCATCTACGGGGCTTATGTCCTTGTCTACAAAAATTTGGACAAACTCAAAATATTGTTGATAAATTACCTGGTCCATGAAGAAGTATAGAAATTGAAAAAACAAGATTTTCGGGCGTAGGTGTATGTAGGTGAATGAAATAATTCAAATAGATGAATCTCACCCGCATGAATAAAGGTTTCAGCTCTATTACTTCACAAACATCAACAGATGAAATAATTGAAGGAATATAGATATTCAAATGCGGGCGGAATGGTGAATGTTACACAGTGTGTAAAGTGGCCACTTAAACAAGCCAATGAAAGGGCTTATGATACAAAAATTTGGACAAACTCAAAATATTGTTGATAAATCCACCCGGTCCATGAAGAAGTATAGAAATTGAAAAAATAACATTTTCAGGCGTTGCCTAGTATGTAGCTGAAAAAATTCAATTAGATGAATCTCACCCGCATAAATAAATGTTTCAGCTCTATTACTTCACAAACATCAACAGATGAAATAATTGAAGGAATACAGATGTTTAAATATGGGCAGAATGGTGAATGTTACACAGTGTGTAAAGTGGCCACTTAAACCAGCCATTTTTTTTTTTTTAAGTTTTATTCATTAAACAAATAAGTAACATACAAAATTGTATTTTTGTTCCCGCAAAGCCGAAGCTTGTCTGCGGGTTACATTACATTTTTTTTTTAAATTTATAAGTAAGTACATAGTTTAATAATAATTAAAGAATAAAATATATAAGGTCATAATAAGGTCATAAGCCCTGTAGATGCCTAGACTTCTATATTACCTTCCCTTAAATGTTCTTCATCTATGTTGTAATATGTTAATATAAAATATACTTTGCAAAAAAAAATACTTATTAAAATTTTTATGTATCGTATCATCACTGCGACTTTTCAAAGTTTTGCAATTTTGAAATTATACCACCCGTGACGTCAAGAGTTGTCGTCAATGAGTCAAGCTGTAGCTCAATCACAAATAACTATCGACGTGCTTAAAAACATGCTAAGCATTTGAGCGATCACAATGTACAATAATGAACTTGCTTAAGTTATCGCAGTAATAAGTCAACGCGTGTGTAATCTCTAAGTCAACCGTCATGGTTTGTTTTTTGTTTTCCTCGTAAATAAATACAGTTCACTGGCGAAAAATCAGCGTTTACCATAAAAATAATACGATATATCGCATTTGCAAAATAGTACGGAGTATCAAGAACAAAAAAGTGAAAATTTAATTACAATTACTATGGCGACTGCTTTTCTTGGCATTTAGCTTGCCAACCGCCGGCTAAATGCAATAAGAGCATAATAAATAGTAAATAAATAAATAAAAATAGCAGTTTTGGAAAATTTTCCATACTTACTTATTGCGTAGCAGGATTTGACGTCGCGAAACGTAAATATTTTGACATTTAATATAAGGTACAACTCGTCTATCAGTGGTGTGTTTGAGATGGATACTGTCTTTCTTTGGACATATTGCTAGACGTGAGCCAGACAATCTAGAAAAGGCAATAATGTCTGGCCGAGTTGAGGGTAGGAGAAGCCGGGGTAGAATCCCATATGGATGAACTGACCAAATAAAGGTGGCTACGGGGCTAAAATTTGACGAGTCAGTTCGGACAGACTGGAGTGGAACAGACTAATCAGAAGTGTTCATGGTGATCACGATCCTCAGCATTGAGGGACCGACTTGGAAGAAGAAAGAAGATTAGGTGTTCACGGATGTTGCATTGTGATCGCGAATACGATAAACAACCATGGTGAGAAAATGTTATCACGTCGCTTCTTAGCACGTCGATAGTTATTTGTGATTAAGCTACAGAACTTGTGACAATTTAGAGTAGTTATTATTTATCGCGACGTATTTTTATTATTTTTTTCCATACGTTTTCAAGAAATTTCTCTGTTTTATTTAATTCAATAATATAACTTTTACCGAGCGTAAGAAAACATTTTTTATATCCAATTTCTCGTAGCACTAAACTTCCTCATTAAGCTGTAATAAAAAATATTATCATTATTATTGATGCGTACTACATTTTTAAGAATGACTGTGCATTTTTTTTTACTCTCACATAGAAGTACCATTCGTTTCGATATTTTTTGCCGATCATTTTTTATTGTACCGCGATTTTGATTAGGTCCGTGTTATTCAGATAGGATGCATCAATGATAGAATTATTAAAATTATTATGAACTCTATGTGAAATATAATTAGAATTGCGAAATGTTAGTCGAAGTTGCTAAAATGGCAACGCATAAAAAATCTAACTATACGCTTTCCCAAGCCACTGCAGGGTAGATGCAGATAATTGGTAGAATTTCATATTAAAATTTGGTGAGGTATCTAAAATAAAACACTTTCATTGGATTTAATTCTACTTTTATTTGTTTAATATATGTGACGCGTTTCGTCTGGTTAGGGCATAATCAAAATGACTTAAATATTTACAAAGTATCCTTATGTACTAACAATAATTGCTGTTTAATGATATAAGTGTATAATAGCAATTTAAAAAGTAAAATGCTTTTTTTTTTCAGAATACGGTTTTGAAATTTAACATACTGAAAAAAAAAAAAACATTTTTTATCATTTCGTCATTTGAATTTTAACAAAAAGGTTTCTAACTTTTTACTAAGCTCTTTATTGTACTATTTTTAATACAATTTACAAGTTTTAAGCAAATATTTTTTTCATACTTACGCACCCATACACACGCACCCTCTCCCTCATTCATTCCCACACGCACATGTATCCTCTCCCTCATTCATTCACGCATACACACATTCACATACACATGAATACAAACGTCACACAAATACAATTACTAAACTTCTTTTCTTATATATTATGTGTCATTATATTTACAGTGGATTTTTTTAATTGGCTTTAGTATTGTTAAGATTTTTCTAATTATTTTGTTTATGTAATAGCTGTAAAAATCCCAAATAAAATAAAATAAATAAATAAATAAATAACATATTACAACAGAGATAAAGAACATTTAAGAGAAGGTAATATGGAAGTCTAGGCATCTACAGGGCTTATGACCTGTCAATGGCTGGTTTAAGTGGCCACTTTACACACTGTCTTACATTCACCATTCTGCCCATATTTGAACATCTATATTCCTTTAACTCTTTCGTCTGTCGATGTTTGTGAAGTTAAAGAGCTGAAACCTTTATTTATGCGGGTGAGATTCATCTAATTAAATTATTCCACCTACATACTAGGCAACGCCTGAAATTTTTTTTAATTTTTATTTCTATACTTCTTCGTGGACCAGGAGGATTTATTATAGATGAATCTCACCCGCATAAATAAAGGTTTCAGCTCTTTAACTAACCTTAACCTGGAGGTATAAAAAAATATTCTGGGACAACAAAAATAAATCGTAAGAAAAATCTTAGCGGTTTTAAAATAAAACCAAAAATCTTGAACGAGAAAATAACTTTTTGGAAGAAGCCTTTCCGAAAAAAAATTGGCATTAACATTAGCAATAGCGTTTAATATCCTCCACTATTTTCATTTCATTAGCGCGCTAGTGAAACGAAAAAAAAACACGAATTATTATGATAGTTTTTTGTTCCATTTCATGAGCACATAAAGTTTCGTCTGCTTTTATATTCATTTGTTCACGTATCAAAAAATCTATAAATGAAATTGTTTAGTTCTTGAGGATAAAATCAGTAATGCAATCATTTTAAAAGCCAGTCATTAAAAGGCAATTCAGACAATTTAATTCATATAATTTCGAACGTGTGATGGACAAATTGAATTTCAATTCACGAAAGCTTTTTTTTGGAGAAAGTCATTAACGGTCCATAGTTAATATAATAATGATTATAGAAATAGGAGAAAAATAGGCTTCGGCGAATTAAATTTCGAAATAAATACAAACGAAATAATTAGCTACTTTTTAGGTTATTTTTTTCGATTTCAAGTGAAGCGTGTGGACATCACTAGACGCCTCTAGAAGCCCCGTCGAAGACAGCAGTCTCGCTTTCACTCACGTAATCCCGCGTCCCTTAGTCCGCCGAAAGACAAAACCCCTACAATACATCACAAACAAATAATATAACCACTAGATCTTCAACACAAAGACAACTTAAACAAATAAAAACTAACGCCACTTTCAGACAAAGGGATTTTGAGTATTATTCAATTAATATCTATAACCTACTTCCACTATCTATTAAAACAATTAGTAACGAGAAAATGTTTAAAAAGGCTATAAAAAAATGGATAGTGGAGCTAGGTAGAAGTAAAATGGATTGTCTCATTCGCCCAAACCAATATTAAGTCAACCGCTCCACAAGTGTATAGCTTAAGTTAGGTTTTTGTTATTTTCATTGTGCGTTTTGTAATATAAATAATATAGATGTACATGTTTACCTTGTTTTTAAAACTGTGAATTTTTTGTTTATTTTCTCTATTTATTAAGTTAGTCTTCTTTGTTTATTTTCTAATGTAAAAACATTTCAAAAAAGTATATTGTTGAGTGTCCTCGATCAGATGGTTTGCAAATTCAGAAAAAATATTATTTATTTTATTTTATTAATTTTTCACGCCCATAAGGCTTTTACATACATGAAAGTTTTATAAAATATTAGTATATAAACAACATAAAATTTAAAAAATACAATATTAACCAATAAAAGATAGAACAGTGTTTAGAAGTAAAGTTGGTATAAAAAAAAAGAAGATGAGTATATAAGCAACATAAATTTAAAAAAAAAAACAAAAAAAGAAATAAAACATAAGAACAGTGTTAAGAAGTATAGTTGGTATAAAAATAAAAAGATGAGTGTATTAACAACATAAATTCAAAAAAATACATTATAAAGTAATAAAATATAGAACTGTGTTTAGAAGTTTAGTTAGTTTTAAAAAACTAAAATATAAAAATATTTTTTTATTTTGAAATAAGCTAAAGAAATGGCACCTTAAGTGTTTTATACTTTAATATGTTTTTTTTTGTTTTTTCAATGTAGATTGAATTGCAATCGTTACAATTTAATTGGTATATCCCAGATTTATTATATTTATGGACTTTTTCTTTGTGATTTTTGAACAATGTTCCTATATTATTGGTTGCGTAGAATGTAGGTTTAATGTTTTATGGAAGGGAATTATTATATTATTAACTAGCGGACCCGACAGACGTTGTCCTGCCCGGACGTTGGCTTGCCTGCTATTATCTTGGAAAAATACTTTTCATCTAGGTACTTGTTTGTGATTTAATTCCATAAATGAAAATTGTTAATATTAAACAAATATTGAATTTAAGTAGGTACTTGTTTATGGTTGGATTCCAAAATAAACATTTTTTTCAAATAAGGCATTCTTTTTGCAAACGTCAGACTCCGGTCGTCTCACCAACAAAGGGGTGTACTTATGTAGGAATACGATTTTTTTTAAATGTATTAAATTTAATATTATTTTAGTGTTACCAAAAATCCAATAAAAAGAAATAAATGGGTAGAAATTATAAGGAATTTAAGGAAAGAATCTGATTGAGATTCAGAGAAAACAAATGCTGTTTGTAAACATTCAAAAACAAACTTTTTTTATACATAGAAAAACTACATCTTTTCATTTTTTTTTGCAAATGCGTTCTCCTCGAATGCAACCGTGGTAGATCAATGAATAAAACATTTATGTTCCTTACATTTTCGATTAAAGATTTTAATATCTACGAACACGCACAGCGTAAAGATCTATATTTCTCTGAAAACCGCATGTAAATCGGTTAAGCCGTTTAGGAGGAGTACGGTGACATCACACGTACAGAGGAATAATTTATATAAAGATTGCATATAAACCGTTAAATAAATTTATAGTTAGATATAATTTTATTGTTTTTATCATTTTTATTATTTTATTTATTTCATAATAAACCTTTAATTCGTCTTGTTTAAAAGATACGCGATGTCAGAATGCACTTAGATGCAGAATCTGTTGATTACGGCCATCAGTTTCACGTCGCTGATAACTTACAGTTAATGCATATAAAGTGCATTACTCCACGGCCGCGCCGACTGCAGTTTAACATTGAAGGAAAGTAGGAACGATGCACTCAGAAAGAAAACCTAATCAGCCATTAAATATGCCAATTGAAGGGTACACGGCAAAAACGGACTCATTGAGATATTCTTTTAAACTTATTTTTTTATCTTTATATATACAGGGTGTTCATTAAACCTTGTCACATCCGAAACCACGATGAACAGTATGAGCGAGAAGACATATTGGCACTTTAAAATATTTTTTTGGAAGGAATATTTTTTTTTTAAATATCAAAAAAAAGCAAATGGTTGCTTACTTCTGCAGGGAAGAAACGAGGGGGAAAGGGGGGAGTCTGATACACCGACAACCAAGCTCCCCTCACTTCTCCCCTGCAAAAGTAAGCGACCATTTGTTTTTTAAAATATTTTATTTTTTTAAATTTTCTTTGTTCTAAATATTTTATTTAATATGCTAATATGTCTTTTTGTCCATTCTGACCATCGTGGTTTCGGATGTGACAGGGTTTAAAGAACACCCTGTACAATTCCTCTGTACGTGTGATGTCACCGTACTCCTCCTAAACGACTTAACCGATTTACGTGCAGTTTTCAGAGAAATATAAATCTTTGCGCTGTGCGTGTTCATATATATATATATATAAAATCTTCAATCGAATATGTAAAAAAGATGTAAGGAGCATAAAATCGGGTTGTGGTCCTGTGGCTAGTGTCTCGGACTCACGGACCAAAAGTCCGTGGTTCGAATCCCACTAACTACACGCGACGCACGCAACTACACTGGCTCAGTAACAGGCATAGAAGAAACATTTACATTCTATGACTTCTTCACAATATTTTGAATAATCCCACTTTGCCTGTTTATCTGAGAGAGCTCTTCCAACCTCTATCACAACGGGGACTATCCGTTCGCTCTAGTAACGAGAGAACCCTTTTAATACCCTTTCACTGCTCTAATTTCAGCGGGGGTATACCAGTACCTTGAGAACCCACTGATTTTTTTCAGGCAGACTTGGAAAGGTTAATTTAAAACACAAGATTTTGTTCATTTTTTAAGTGATCACATGAAAAATATTGTTTATTTATCAAACGAAAACTTTTTACAGTAAATGAAGTCAGAGTCACTCAAATTAGGTTTTTATTCTTCTTTTTACTATTCTGCAAAATTTATTATTTGTTAATGAGTCCGTTTTTGCCGAGTACCCTTCAATTGGTATTCGGCTATAATGTGATCTTCATTTCGTAAATTTTGTTGAATTTAAATATAAAGCTTATAAGTCCCGGATAATAATTTTATCGCGGAAAAGGTGAAAGTTCGTTTATTAAAACGAGCGAAATGAGTTATCAATAATAAAACTAGTTAAATATTTACTCGTGCATTCAAAATACTTTAGCACCAGTACACGTTAAATAAAATATTTCATATTTAAGGTGATTCTAAAATGAAACTAAATATACACAGATGGCGCATTTATCATTTTTCATTGAAAAATGCCATTTTTACGTTTATTTGCAATGGAAATTTTACTAAACTTGGTTTGCGGAAACTATACTTTTTTTTTTGCACCACAACAGGCCAGGAGGCCTAATTACAGTGGTGAATTACATCACGGAGCACCCAGGCTTGAGAAAAATTCTCACCGAGTGTTCTCACCGGGAATCGAACCCGGAACCTTCCGTGCGTGAATCAAGCGTCTTGACACTACACCACGGAGGCCGCCAAATTACTGTACATTATTTGAGACGTAAGTCCCAACTCCATGGACTAAAAGTCTGCGTTGAGATAGGACGAGCAATTAGTTGATACAGACACACGAGAATATCACCACAAATATAGGATCAAAACCTTATTATTTTTTTAAAACATATATATGGCACATCAAAACGGTAAACAGTAAACTCAAACATTCGGAAAATCATCAAGGGGTTTCCTACTCATTTGTATGATTAGACAGATACCATAACAATGTAATTTAACTAATATTTCTTTAAACTTTTTTATGTTTATTATTTTATACGTATACAGTATTATTCTGTACTCTTTTAATTTGATTATTAATTAAAACTAATGTCTGAGCACCCGATGACAAACTATTATTGAATAGTTTATCGGGACAAAATATATTTTGATACTTTGTTTTCTTTATAATGTATTAATATTGTAATAATGTGTATATTTTATTGAAAAAAAAATCTTTACACAAAATGGTGTATATTTATTTATTTAACTTTTTGTACATAATGTTATTTGTACATTGGCGGGCTTATTGCTAAATGGCATTTTTCCAACCAACCAATAAAATAAAAGTTTTATATTATTAATATTCAAAGCATTAACTTTGTGGTGCAACATTTTAATATTATGTCAATAAAATTTGTATAAAACCACTCACCGACTTATCTGTCTACCGGTTTCGAGACGATCGAAAGCGATTCATAATAAGAAAAAAATAATTAATAACCAAATAAATAATATATTTTATTAGTCTCTCCTGTCTAGTTTTGAAAATATTGATATCAAATTACCACCCTTGTAGGGAAAAAAAGACTTGATTTATTGGGTCCACGTGTAGTATTTAGTGAACAGGATAAAAATAAAATAGGAATTGATTAATTAGTTACGTAAACCTTGACGAAGAAGCTTGTTTGCTTTGAAACCGGTCGGTGGAAAAAAAAAAATCAAACAATATTTTGAGTTTGTCCAAATTTTTGTAGACAAGGACTGGATTCAACTATCTGCGGAGCTGTTTATATTAACATATTACAACAGAGATGAAGAACATTTAAGAGAAAGTAATATAGAAGTCCAGACATCTACAGGGCTTATGTCCTTGTCAACAAAAATTTGGACAAACTCAAAATATTGTTGATAAATTACCTGGTCCATGAAGAAGTATAGAAATTGAAAAAATAATATTTTCAGGCGTTGCCTAGTATGTAGGTGAAATAATTCAATTGATGAATCTCACCCCAATAAATAAAGGTTTCAGCTCTTTTACTTCACAAACATCAACAGATGAAAGAATTGAAGGAATATAGATGTTCAAATATAGGCAGAATGGTGAATGTTACACAGTGTGTAAAGTGGCCACTTAAACCAGCCATTGACAGGTCGTAAGCCTATAGATGCCTGGACTTCTATATTACCTTCTCTTAAATGTTCTTCATCTCTGTTGCTTCTTTCTTATTTTTTAGTGTTTTAAACTGTTCTCATATTGTAATAATAATACCCTATGAATTGTATAAATGGACAATGTCCGTAAATAAATAATGTGTAATAAACTACCTTCAAGTAAATAAATAAAATAAATAAATAATTAATAAATAAAAAAATAGTGCGTGATCTTTCTCTTAGTTTTCAGCCATTGACAGGTCATAAGCCCTGTAGATGCCTGGACTTCTATATTATCTTCTCTAAAATGTTCTTCATCTCTGTTGTAATATGTTAATAATAATAAAAGTTAGGGTTAAAAACAAAGTTGTTTTATTTATTAATGATCATTTGATTATTTCCATCTTTAATATTTACCGTCTGAAATGAGCAAGTACCTTTTTTATATCGTTTTAAATTTCTTTACAATTACTTGCGTACATTTCCAATGGAATAGCACAATCCATTGTAGATCTAAGAACGTAAAAAAAGGTTATTCACAGAAAAAACGAGAAAATTCCGTTAGGGGAACGCAATCTCTTTTTACAATTGGTTAATTAAGAGCAATTGCCGACAGCTTAGAATGGCTTAGATACTCAACAGCCTACA
Organism: Micrasema longulum; assembly: GCF_059751315.1. NCBI lineage: Eukaryota > Metazoa > Arthropoda > Insecta > Trichoptera > Brachycentridae > Micrasema > Micrasema longulum. The sequence continues at coordinate 420,409 of NW_028277579.1, read as the reverse complement.
TAGATTTAGTCGGTAGATCATATATCATTTACCTGGGCCGCTATTATGAAGGCTATCTGCATCGGTATATACTGGGACGGTATAAACTAATATCAATATTAACCCTGACGCTGCTACGCAGTTTTTCAAGAATCTAATCAGAAATCTTATTATTAATACATTTTAAAAACATTTCTCGAATACGTCCAAACACACTACTGTTTTAAAAAATTAATCTTTTTAATTAATTAATTAATCAATCTCAAGGCGCATTGTTTTAATAGTTATTATTGAAACGACAGTATTATGATGGTTTTCTTGTTGATTGCGGGGCAAAGTGCCCTTATTATCAAACCTAACACTTCCATCAATGCATGATTCCTAAGAACAAGTGACGTCGTTCAAAGTAGTTCGTTTTTATTAAAATATTTTATATTATTTTTATTAATTTTCAAGAAACTTTGCTGTACAATTTAATGTTCGAATTTTTACCGCGCGTAAGAAAACATTTTTTGTATTAAATTTTCCGTAGGGCTGAAACAGGTACGAAACTAAATAATAAACCCGCCGAATAAGTAATTTTTATGTTTTGATGTTTTAAAATGTTTTAAACCACTGACGATTAAGTGCAACAAGCAGTTCTCGAATTCATTTACCCTTTTGGGGATTATGCGTCAGCATCAGTCTAGTTAGAACTTTATGATAGGGAGTAACAACAACGATATATCGTTGTTAGCAGTCTAAGGGTTAATGTACGTGTGTATATTTGGATGAAAATTCGTAGTACCTGTCACCGGTAACCGGTAATTGAACACGTTTAGAAAAAAGTAAACAAATTCTATATTTCATACAGAAAACATATTGTTACTTTGAAGAGAAAATTGAAGATATATTTTAACTTCTCATCAGAATACGTACCCAGAGCCCCGATTACAATGGGGAGTTAACCGAGGTATCTTCGACTGTCTATAAAAAAGATATTTGTGTACGAAAATGAGTATATTTGCGTGAACATGTAAAGTATCTTCATCGGTAACCTATAATTGGACATGTTTTTTTTGTATTTATTTTTATTTAAGTAGGTACACACGAACAGAGAAAAAACTTAAACCCACTTGTTCTCTAAATCATTTGAATAAATCCGTAGCATGGACAACAAATAAATTGTTTTAATTAATTACAAATTTAAAAAGCTTCAATTAAATTCATTTAACAATATAATCACTATGTAAAGCGCCCTTGAGGTATTTTATTACGAAAATGGCGCTATATAAGTTATCCATAATAATAATAAAAGGAAAAATAATTAAACCAACTAAACTGCGAAACCAGCTTGTCAGCAGGTTTCTTATTTTTCCTTTACAAAGAAAACGTTAAAAGAATTATATAAATTTATAAAGAAATATTTTTAATTTATTTGTTCAAATTTTTTGTCTTACAAACTATAATTAATGATAAAAATAATGTGACCTCACTGGGGTACCCGTGCCGAGGACACTTAACAGAAACATTATTAAGATCTAAAAGCATATGTATTTTTTAACAAATTTATTTACAAAAAATTAAATAGAAGACTATTAACATAAAATAATAATCAATATAAAGCCTTGTTACATATTAGCCTTTTAATTATTTTTTTCCTTAAAAGTTTTGTCAACATTTTTTAAAAGATCTGTTTAAGAATCATATTTAAAAAAATTAGTAATTGTATAATGAAGTGTTATTTGGCCATACCGTCTGACTTGTAAAACTCCAATCTCCAAAAATACAAGTTTTATAAGAGGGTGAAAAGCCACTTAAACCAGCCAACGACAGATCATAAGCCCTGTAGATGCCTAGACTTATATATTACCTTCTCTTAAATGTTCTTCATCTCTGTTGTAATATGTTAATATAAAATATACTTTGCAAAAAAAAAATACCTATGAAATTTTTTATGTATCGTATCATCACTGCGACTTTTCAAAGTTTTGCTTCTATATTACTTTCTCTAAAATGTTTTTTCATCTCTGTTGTAATATGTTGTATAATAAATAAAATAAAATATACATTTCAAGGAATATATAATATGTTTTGAATTTGAGAATGGTGAATATTACACAGTGTGTAAAGTGGCCAATTAAACCAACCAATGACAGGCCATAAGCCCTGTAAATGCCTAGACTTCCACATTCTGTTCTCAAAAATGTTTTCCCTCATTGTTGCAACAAATTTAGACTTTCGAATTATTTTCATAAGTTTCGGTTTTGGCCGAAACTAGAATGGAAGCCGAAATTCAGTTTCTTCTTCTTGTTTCGGTCGGTCGGTGCCTCTTATGCCTCGGGACTTTGGTAATGGCGCACGGGTGCGCTCGACACAGACTTCTCGAGCGCCAGCAGAGACAACGCAATATCGCGATGCAAGACGCTAGACCAACATTTAGACGAACGTTTCCGGTCGACCTCGCTAGAAATCCAACCCGGGAACTCAACCATGCTTGAGGTCCGTGCATTCGCCTACCGAGGCGAACGGCAATAACTAGCGACCGACCGAAACAATATTTTCAGCCACCACCGAATTTCGACTTATGTTCTCATTTCCGCGGCAACCGAAACTTATTCGAATAAATATTAAGTCTTATATATAGGCAGAATATAGGCAGAATGGTGAATGTTACACAGTGAGTAAAATGGCCACTTAAACCAGCCATTGACAGGTCATAAGCCCTGTAGATGCCTGGAACTCTATATTACCTTCTCTTAAATGTTCTTCATCTCTGTTGTAATATGTTAATATAAACAGCTCCCCAGGGAGTTGAATCCAGTCCTTGTCTACAAAAATTTGGACAAAATCAAAATATTGTTGATAAATTACCTGGTCCATGAAGAAGTATAGAAATTGAAAAAATAATATTTTCAGGCGTTGCCTAGTATGTAGGTGAAATAATTCAATTAGTTGAATCTCACCTGCATAAATAAAGGTTTCAGCTCTTTAACTTCACAAACATCAACAGATCAAAGAATTGAAGGGATATAGATGTTCAAATATAGGCAGAATGGTGAATGTTACACAGTGTGTAAATGTGATCCAAAAATGTAGTAAATCCTTAATTTCTCGGACAAGCAGTCCCTCATCTTCATCAACATCTTCAATACATTACTACGGATTGTCTCTATGTGTTCATGAAATGTCAGGGTGCTCACAAATCTAACGCCCAGATCCTTGACATTCGATGTTCGTATCAGATTCTGGTCATTCATTTTGTAACTTAAAAATAGAGTTTTTTGGGCCCTAGTGAAGGACGTGACCGAACACTTGGAAACATTAAACCTAAGTATGTTTCACCATTCCCATTCAGATATACGAGTATTAGAAATATCCGCTTGGAGAAGACAAAAATCGTCAGAAGTTGTCACCTTTAAGAATAGTATTAAACCATCCGCAAACAACAGAAAACGCGAGTTCCAAATTACATTTTTATATAATTAATGAAAATTAAGAACAACAATGGACACAGGTTAGAGCCTTGCGGGACACCCGAGAAAGTATGGAAACACTCTGACGCGAATTGGTTTCTGTTTTGGAGGTAGCTCGCCATTAATTTTAACATACCATCCAAAAAAACCGATCTCATACAGCTTATTTAATAAGACATCATGGTCGACAGTATCAAAGGCCTTGGCGAAGTCATTATATGAAAAGTCTACCTGATGTCCTGCATCCAGAGCTTCCGTGACGTAATTCGTAAAAACCATTAAATTGGTTTCAACCGAGCAGCCTTTCCTGAACCGAACTGATGTCGAGATGGCAAGTAGGTAAAACATACCGAGGAAGATACAGATAGTACAGAAGTTAGGTATACCGTCTCAATTTGTACAGACGAAGATAGCGTTCATAATTGAGGCCCAGAAAGGTTCTAGTTTCTAGTAAGACGATAGTTTACTCGATATAACGAGTGCATGCGGAAGACAATGTTGCGAAGTCATGCACGGAGATTGCAAGTATGGGGAATCAATTTTAGAAAGTACTTAATACACAGCGGAAGTTTTACCTAACCTTTAATAGTGTTATTATGGAGAAAACAACGTTAACCTTATTCAAGAAACATCGTAAAATTATCGCTTGTTTATTGATTTACGTCTGCCTATGTACGGAAAATGGCAGAATTAACATGATATGCGGCGCCAGACTATTTTGATGAATAGATATTTGAACATGGTTTTTTGGTCACTCTCTCGCAGATGCCTCCCCGATACTGCGCAAAAAGACAATTGCACGTCGGACTGGTAATGCCTAACTAAAATCGTCAAAATCCACGTTTCGTTGTCCCATTTTCCGCACCTCAAAACTGTACAAATTTTGTATCAGAACGCAATTTTCCGTGTCGGCAGCTTTTCCGTTTTTCAAAATTATTTACCATATTTGCAAACCGTACGTCCGAAGATGGCAGCTTAGTCTGGGCACTTTTACGGGTTTTTGGATGATCCTAGCTTCCACATGAACGATTTATCAACAAAAAAAACAATGGAGACACGCTAATAGTAAATATCTATGGTGTGTTGAACAAATACTGCTCTAAAATTTGTTCATTATTACAAGAATTTTCAAATAAACAAACCAGCCGCGTGATATCCAACGGAGGATAGCCTATTCCCTAATTTTATCTTTCACTAGAGCATTGCGCACTGTATATCACAGATACGCAATGGGTGGCCACCAACTCATCCGTGTTTCAACAATTAAGGATCTTGGGGTAATCTATGAAAGCAGATTGACTTTTCATGCTCACATAGAGAGAACATGTGACCTTGAACTAAAGATGTTGGGTGTTATTCTCCGAACTGGAAGGGTTTTTGAGAATCCCAGTACACTCAGAATTTTGTACAACTCGTTGGCTCGCTCGAGGCTTGAGAGTGCATCGGTGATATGGAGTCCGCACGAAGCGAGATACTCCCTCATGTTGGAGAGGGTTCAGAAAAAATTCTGAGGCATCTCTACATGGGGAGTATGGTAGTTATCCGTGGCTCTATCCCACTGGGTTCCTCTTGGGTATGCTTGGGACCAATAATTTACAACTTAGAAGGGATGGGTCTACACTGACCCATTTTTTCAGACTGTTAAGGGGTTTCATCGATAACTCGGCCATTTTGGAGAGTATCAATTTTTATGTTCCTGATGGCTATCTCCGACAGCGTCAGCACAGACTGTTTTACCTCCCGGTTTCCAGAACCAACCTGCCTCTGGTCATGCCGATTGGAAGAGCAGTCAAGCAGCTGAACATTATAACTTTGGAGATCGACATCTTTCACATTAGTGAAACTATGTTGAAGAGGCAAATACTCTTGCTATTAGAGAGTATTATACCTTAATAATGTCGAACCATTGCTTAAGGGTTCTTGGTTTGATATAAAGTTCCAATTTAACGTCTTAAATCCTTTGTTATTTGTTATGTTACTTTGTGAATAAATAAATTTGAATTTGAATTTGAAAAAAAATTGAATTTCACACAAATCATCTTAATCTGAACGGCACGGTCAAATTGTAGTAAATCGACATTTATTAGATTCGTTTTTACCTATTTAAATTTGATAATATTTATATTTTTAGTTTTTTTAAAATAAAACTCCATAGTTAATGATTTTAGTAAAAATATTGTGGCAACACTATAGACGTCACACGCGACGTCACGCGCCAGGTCTGAGCGACGGACACGACGAGAAGCGTTTTGGTTGTGTTCGGTGACACACGTTCTTGATACAAAACATGATTTAATTTTAATTGTTACGATTTCATACTTTTTCTTAACTGCTTTATTTTACGTTTTACAAATTAGATTCCTTAAGTTATTTTTAAGTATTTCCATTCTCTATTATATTAAGTTTAGTTGAGTTTATATATTGTATCTTTTGTATTAATAAAATATGAAAAACTGTTAATACAACTTTTTACTCTATCTGTGCATTACACATACCATGTTAGTCTGAAGATTTGTCCAAAAGAAGCGTGAAGTAAAAAACGTTCTCACGAGACTATTTTTACGAAATGATATCAACGCGGATAAATATTTAGCAATTTATGTGGAACCTAATAGGCAGTCGACATAAAACGACGTTTAGTAGGTAACATCCACCATAATATCAATAAAAACGCCTCGGTTCATTATCATCATTCCCTTTCCGCACCTAATGATGCATATGGTACTGCATTGGTACACCAACCCCAGTATCTTGATTTTTTTTGTTACATAAAAGTAAGATGATCAGTCTTACGCTTCAGGTAGCAGTCTAGGGACAATAAAATATTCTGATGTTAAACCACCCTTTTTAATCAATATTTCATATCAATCATGTAGGAAATCGAACCCGATACCTCTCGCATGGTAGGCAAACGCGCTGACCATTACATCACGTGGCCGACGCCTCGGTTAATATATTATTTTTAAATATATGTATATATATTAGCATTCTTATAATTTACCCAAATATTTCAATTTTGGTGACCATTTTTTGTAGACAAGGACTGGATTCAACTCCCTGGGGAGCTGTTTATATTATAATATACACACTTAATAACAGGGAATCTATATAAAACCAATTAATGAAAACGGAGTTTTCTCTGTTTATGATAGTCTCCTCATCTAACATGGCACAGCCTGTTCTAAGACGGAGATTTTCTAACTTTAGAGCATAAGTAGTCCTATACTAATAAAACAATAACATAAAAAAGAAAAACTAAAACTACTTAATTATAAATGCATTGACAGGTCATAAGCCCTGTAGATGCCTAGACTTCTATATATTACCTTCTCTTAAATGTTCTTCATCTCTGTTGTAATATGTTAATATAAACAGCTCCCCAGGGAGTTGAATCCAGTCCTTTCTACAAAAATTTGGACAAACTCAAAATATTGTTAAACAATATGTATACATCAAATTTAAACACATTATTTATATAACATGAATACAAAAACTCTCTATTTATTTTATTCATACATATTTTATTTATTTTATTTTATTTTATTTTATTTTATTTGGGAAATCAATAGTTCTACGTACATATTTTTAGTAAACAAACAGATATAGTGTATAAACTCAGAACTAATAACAGATTTTCACATAGTATACAAAGTTAGTAAAGAAAATATATTACATATCAAATAAATACATATAAAAATTTTATTTTCATGTACTCAATAATCAAAGATTTTTTAAATATTTATTTTAAGAACATTAAGTTACTGTAAATTGGGCGGGGTAAGGACAAGAATGCTCGAAGAGAGGATAAGGAGGGGGGGGGGAGATGTACATATTTATTGTTAAAATGTCTACTAAGTTACATAATGCATTTTTAGTGTAAATTTTAAATCTGACAGAGTGACGTTTGTGTAATCTTTATTTTTAAATTTTGTATTGTACATTGAAAAAGTCCTACGAAAAAAAGCATTTTTAACATACGATGTTTTACTTTTTGGTACATGAAACAGGTGGTACCGTATTACATACGTATTACAAAATAATAACATATCGTAAACTCTGAGGCTAAGGGCCCTGAGTTGAGTTGGGATACAACATAATGGAAAGTGGAAGCACGTGCATAATTAAATAATAGCAAAAATAAAAATTCAATAATATTACATAAATGAAATCGGTAAATCTCTAAAATATTGTAAAATCCAACTTTTTGCAGATGATGCACTAGTTTACATATCAGAAGATAATTATGATACAATGATAAATAAAATGAATTAGGATTTAGGAAATATGTATATCAAAATGGTTAAAAGTAAATAAATTGAAATTAAATATATCAAATCGTATGGTATATAAAACCAATATATTGTTGCTCTTACTATGTGTCATTAATTTTGAAGATGTTTTTAAATTGACTTAAATTTATTTTCTTATTTAAAGATTCTTTAAAGATTCGTCTCATCGTTTCTTTGAATCCCTTAAAATATGTGTGTTTATTTATGTTTTTCCTTTTTAAAAAATGTTATTATTATTTTATTTTATTTTTACATCTGAGCATGTTTTTTATTCTTTATTTTAATTCTTAACTTTTAATTACTTTTACAAATTTTCTTCATTTTTTTTAAACAACTTCTTTTTATGTTTTTTTTCCTTCACTTTTTTGTACTTTAATTAATAACCTTACATATAATTACTTTATAATATGAAAACTTCGCTGGTCCATTAGATTTAAGTCTAACTGTGTAAAATATAAAACTTTGTAACTGTACTGTATGTTTCCTAAATAAAATAAAATAAATATCAAAAACAATATATATTTATATTGGGTGAAAAATAATACCCCAGGGTTATAATATCAATATTGATAATCTTAATATAAATTATGTGGACGAAATAAAGTATCTCGGGGTCTACTTGGATAGATATTTAAATTTTTAAAAACATACTCAAAATGTAACAAAAAAAAAACATTTATGGGAAGATTACGAAATTTAATAGATTTAAAAAGTAGTATTCTTATATATAAAACAATAATATGTCCACACGTAAATTACTGTTCTTCCATTATTTTTTTATGTAATGAAGGAGAAATTTAAAATATACAAATTCTTCAAAATAAGGCAATGAGGATTATACTCAAAAGAAATATCTATTCTAATGTAGAAAGAATGCACAAAGAAATTGGCTTGCTCACAGTAAAGCAACAAATCAAATATAATCTGTCAATTTTTATGCATAAAATAATTAAGGGGATGAATAAAATAAAAACAATAATAAAATTTAACCAACAATGTCATACATATAAAACAAGGGGTAAAAAAAAAAAGATTACCAATGAGGATAAAAACAGAATCTCAAAACGCATTGTGCAAGGGATTGAAGCTGTACAATGAGTTACCTGAAGAAAAAAAGGAAATAGAGAAAATTAAAATATTTTTAATTAATTTGAAAAAATATGTAATTGAAAAATTTTGATAAAAAATTGTAATATTATTAAAAGTTTATATTAGTTCTTAAGGTGTTATGAACTAACTTAATGAAGCATAAATAAATAAAATAAACAAACATATAGAAGCCAATTTCTATTTTTTTCTTATAACAGATATTATATTAATGTCGTAATAAAACTTTCTTTTTCATACAATTTTTTCTCTGTTTTTGATGTGTATTATTATTTATTATTATCTTTTTCTGAAATTAATGTATCAAATATTTTTGTGTACCAGATATTATGTTATTATCTTATATATACTTACTGTCAACTAATTTTTATTATTTGTTTTTAACAATAATTTGTTAATACCATTTTTTTATATGTATAAGTATATGTAAATGGATATATTTTTTTTGTTTAAATTCTTTACAAGTTATTTACAATTTGCTTTTTAATTAAATTACTTTTCTTATATCCATATTTGTATATTTTCTTTTTTACTATGTAAAGTTTCACTTTTTATTTTGCACAGCAGTATGCTTTATATTGTTTCTACATGTATACAAAAAAGCGTTGGTTATCTTTTAAATTTTTACTTACTATGTTTGTACTTACCTGTATATTTTTTTGTAAATGCCCCTTGGGCGTATTGTAAAATTAAATAAATAAAAATAAATAAAAAAATATGAAATCTTGGGTTAGTAGGAATTAAATAAAAATTGTAACTAATAAATTACTTACTTAAAAATTAAAAATTTCACATAGCTAGTATAACAATTCACACTTCATTAATTTTCTCAGCTTATATAACTCATTGAATTAGAACTGTAAATATATTTTGAGTGTTATCACCAAATACGAATTTCTCTCGGAAAACATTCACTTCGGCAACGTAACGTGCTTCACCGCGCCGCGTCGGCCACATAACTAATATTATAATGAATGTATACAGTACGTAATAAAAAGCCGTAACTACATTTCGTTGGATAATATTATAGAACCGAATGATCGCCGACGAGAATTATATAAGTCCCAAATCTCGCAGACCGGTTGTTCATAAACGTGTATAATTTTTATGATCGACGCGGTGCAATCGAAAATAAAAACATTAAATACGCAACAATGAGGAACTTCGGCCCTACGGGAAATTGGAGACAAAAAATGCATTCTTGAGCGCGGTAAAAATAAGATAATTAAATAACGCCAACAACATTTGGAGTAAGCACTGGATTCAACTCCCTGGGGAGCTGATAACATTAACATATTAAGAACATTGTAGACAAGGTAATATAGAAGTCTAGGTATTTACAGGGCCTATGACCTGTCAGTGGCTGGTTTAAGTGGCCACTTTACACACTCTGTAACATTCCAAACATCGACAAACGAAAGAATTGAAGGAATATAGATGGTCAAATACGGGCAGAATGGCGAATGTTACAGTGTGTAAAGTGGCCACTTAAACCAGCCAATGACATGTCATAAGCCATGTATATGCCTAGACGCAGACCGGTTGTTCGTGAATGTGTATAATTTTTATGATCGACGCGGTGCGATCGAAAATAAAAACATTAAATACACAACAATGAGGAACTTCGGCCCTACGGGAAATTGGAGACAAAAAATACATTCTTAAGCGCGGTGAAAATTAGAGAATTAAATTACGCCAACAACATTTTGAGTTTGTCCGATTTTTTGTAAACAAGGACTGGATTCAACTCCCTGGGCAGCTGATAACATTAACATATTAAGAACATTGTAGAGAAGGTAATATAGAAGTCTAGGTATCTACGGGGCTTACGACCTGTCAGTGGCTGGTTTAAGTGGCCACTTTACACACTCTGTAACATTCACCATTCTTAACTTCACAAACATCAACAAACGAAAGAATTGAAGAAATATAGATGTTCAAATACGGGCAGAATGGCGAATGTTACACAGTGTGATAAGTGGCCACTTAAACCAGCCAATGACTGGTCATAAGCCCTGTATAATTAAATTATCCTACTAGACCGACTAGGCAATTTTCCAATTTTTATACTTCTTCTTTTACGAGGTAGTTAATTCAACAATGTTTGAGTATGTCCAAATGCTTGCAGACTGGCTGGATTTCCTCCCTATTCATATTCAAATTTATTTCAACAGAGAGGGAAAACATTTTTGAGAAGGGAATATGGAAGTGATTTGGTTCAGCCGGATGAATCTCACCCACGTGATAAAGGTTTTAGCTCTTTTACTTCACAAAAGTCAACAGCTGGAAGAGTTGAGGAAATGTGGATGTTCAAAAATGGGCAGAATGGTGAATGTTACACAGTGTGTAAAGTGGCCACTTAAGCCAGCCAATGACCGGTCATAAGCCCTGTAAATGCCTAGACTTCCATATTCCCTTCTCAAAAAGAAAATTAAAGCTAGGACAAAAAAATAAATGATAATTACTACCTCGAGACAAGATCTGGTCTATCTTAGTGATTGTTCAAATCTAGAAAGATCTGTTCAGAAAATAACGGAAACTTTTCAATTTCGCGGGTTCAGAGAGTCCGATTGTAATTTTTTTTATTATGCTAAGGTTATAAATGTTTTTATGAGCTCGGCGATTTTCACTTGTTTAAAAAAAGATCAAAGAATTTGTATCGAATTTTGTGTAAAAAAATAAATAAAGTGTAACAAAGTGTGTAAAATGTTAACAAATGCCTATGGTGAGTCTGCTATGATAAAAACAAGAGTTTACGAGTGGTATAAGCGTTTCCAAGATAGCCGTGAAGACATTAAAGATGACATACGGCCCGGACGCCCCAGCACATCAACAACCGATGAAAACGTGGAAAAGGTGAATGAAATGGTTATGAACGATCGCCGGACACAATCAGAGAAGTCGCTGATGATGTTGGCATATCGATTGGCTCATGCCATGAAATGTTTTCGAATGTTTTGGGTATGAAACTCGTGGCAGCAAAAGTCGTTCCAAAATTGTTGAATTTTGAACAAAAACAGCGGCGAATGGAAGTGTCACTAAATGAAGTCAACGACGATGCAGAATTAGAATTACTGAAACGTATTAGAACAGGTGACGAAACATGGGTTTACGGATATGATGGCGAAACTAAGGCTCGATCGTCCCAGTGGAGGTTTTCTGGATCGCCAAGACGAAAATCGTAGAGCACGTCAAACACGTCTAACCTTAGCTGCTGCCACAGACAAAGTAAACAATAAATACAGCAACAAAATTTAGCATACTTCAGGGGCATGTATTATTCTGATACGAACATCGAACGTTAAGGATCTGGGCGTTAGATTTGTGAGCACTCTGACATTTCATGAACACATAGAGACAATCAGTGGTAATGCATTGAAATGTTAGGATTTGTTCTGCGTACTGCCAGGGTTTTCGAAAATACCCGCGTACTGAGAACTCTTTACAACTCCTCGGTGTGAAGTAGACTCGAGAGTGGCTCGATGATTCGGGGGCCACGTGAACTAAAGTACTCTCTTATGATAGAGAAAATCCAAAAGAAGTTTCTGAGATATCTCTACATGAGAGAGTGCGGGTATTATCCTTGGCTCTACCCGACCGAGTTTCTCCGGGGTATGCTGTGCTACAACAGTTTAGAGACTAGAAGGAATGTGTATTTGACTACACATTTTTATCGATTGTTGCGCGGTGTGATCGATAATTCTGAGCTTATGACGAGCATTGGTTTGTATGTTCCTGATAATTACCTAAGACAGCGTCAGCATAGATTGTTTCATATTCCGATATTCAGGACAAACCTGCCTATGGATGCCTGTTGGAAGGGCTACCGCTATGCTGAATAACATCGCTCTGGATATTGATCTGTTCTATGTATCCGAAGGGGTTTTCCGGAGCAGGATTCTCTTACTACTTTGACATGAGTATCATTCGTGTATTTTTTTTTCTTTTTTATGATATGTACGTATTGAATATATGTTTGTAATGTATATGTTATATTAAAAATAAATAAATTGAATTGAATTGAATTAAGTCAGGTTCGCGTCCGAACAGTCAGCAGTGGACGTCCAGGACGTCGAGAACCCGATGCCTTGTAAAGTAGGCAAGCGTGGTTAAGGCTCTCAGGAGGCATCCGCAGTACATGGCCAAGCCAACCATATCGCCTCCGCTTGATGACAGTTATCACCGGAGTTTGATGCGTCCGTTATCGTATTACTTCACTCCGCACAAAGTCAAACCACCGCACAGCCAAAATTCTTCTGAGACACCTATTCTTAAAACTCAGAATTTTGCTGCTTTAAGCCCTAGTGAGGCGCCACGATTTGCATCCGTAGAGGAGAATAGTTGGTATGCAGGCGGCATTTGGTTTTCACTGAGTAAATATTCGATCTCCAGATAGCCTTCACACTATTGAATGTGGCGCCTACTATTCCTAGCCGCACTCAGAGTTCTTGAATGACCCGCATGTATACCGACGTATTGAAAATTTGACAATAGGACTCTCCAAACCCGCGAAATTTTCGAAATTCCCGTTATTTTCTGAACAGACCTCGTATACAATAAATAAATGGATTGTCCAGTTCGTGGATCGCACCTCCCGTAGAAAGTGGCCGGCGTCGCATCCCAACGGCTGCACTATTGAGGCGTACCAGAACCTACTCTCTTCGCTCCGTACACAGTACACAGTCTACAGTCTGCAGTCCACGGCCTACGGTCCACAGCCTACCTTCACGCGAGCGTTGTTAACGTACCCGGGAAGGTGCCGCTTTCCGTGGCCAATGACCTACGGCGCGCTGGGCGAAGGCGGCTGAAGGCGCCAGTCGCATGAAGCGCGCCTTGCCCAAAATCATCCTAACATTTTAATTATCGAACATGTAATTTGGTTTATATCTAATAAATAATGAAGGTGTTCTTTTAGCCCTGTCACATCCGAAACCATAATGATCAGTTTGAGCAAGAAAACAATTATTTATTTATTAACATACGCGGCACGCAGTGCCTTTTACCTTAAAAAGATACATATTAAAAATAATATAAACATTTCAATAAATTGATGTGAAAAACTTAAAAATTAAATATAAAAGTATTATTTTACATAAATACTAAATATTTAACACAGAAGTTTTGTATAAAAACATATTTTATTGTTAGATTACAGAATACCGGGAATGAATATGCATCACATTTTGATATATTTAGTTTATCTCTGCCTAACTTAAAAAATAAAGTGACCAACATATTTTTATCAAAAAGAGCTAATCATCTTCAGAAGATTGGGTTGGAATAGTTATAATTTGATTGATTAATGTATTTTGTTATTGTATAATTTCTTTAAAATATGTATGTATTTCAAGTAATTAATAATGTGTATAGTACGAGTATATTAATATTTCATACTCGATTTGTTTATTTTTAATCTTTTTATTTCTAAGCACTCTTTATACCACATATATGTAAATGGCAGAAATGCCGTATATAAATAAATAAATAAATAAATATTTAGATATAAAAAAAAATAAAATAAACAATGTGTGCAAATAAAATTTTAAAAGGAAAATAATTCATATATTTTTTTCTTTAAAAAGTACAAAATATAAGTACATTAATAACAATAAAATTATTTTGTCTCAAAAAAAAATAATAAAAAAAATTAGTAACAATAATGACAATTAAAGTAATTTATAAAATAAGTGTACACGTAAATATGGTACACAATAGTACCCATACAAAATATTAACACATTAAAATAAATTTTTAGAACGAAGAAAATTTACAAAAATAGAATGTTCGCTTCGCCTTGTTTTTCTCCTGCTGAAGTAAGCAAGCATTTGTTTTTTTTTTAATATTGTATTTTTTTTTAATTTATTATTTCTAATTATTTTTTTTAATATGCTAATATGTCTTCTTGCCCATACAGATGATCGTGGCTTCGGATGTGACAGGGTTTAAAGAACACCCTGTATATCCCCGTCCCGACTATTCTACAACAAATTCCTCTTAATGTTCCTTCACGTACACTTAGAAATAATGAAGTTCTGATTTATTTATTTATTAATTTATACAATTAATAAATAAATAAATTTAATTTTTGTCCCTATCCCGTCCAATTTACAGTAACTTAATGTTCTTAAAATTAATATTTAAAAAATCTTTGATTATTGAGTACATGAAAATAACATTTTGATTTGTATAAATTGTATGTACTTATTTGTTATGTAATATATTTTCTTTACTAACTTTGTATACTATGTGGAAATCTGTTATTAGTTCTGAGTTTATACACTATATCTGTTTGTTTACTAAAAATATGTATGTAGAACTGTTGATTTCCCTAATAAAATAAAAATAAATAAAATAAATAATACATTTTTACAAAAATGGCACAAAAAACACTGGCGAATTCCGCTTGTACTAGGAGTAGTCATGGGGGAGCGATTAGGAATAAGATGTAATGATTGTGTCTTGATTCATATTAATTCGCTGACAAAAAAAATCCACGAGAATTGCCCATTGAAATAAATATTCAATACAGAAAGACTAGACTCTTACAGCATATTGCATACACACGTAAGATAATGTTCGCCTGATCTCGCTATTGAGATGAACTGGAGAAAAGCTTTCTCTTTCTTTCAGAGATAAAAATAATTTAACGCCGACAGAGTTACGTATAAAACCGGCACCATCATACCTATTACGCAATAACTTTCTTTACTGTTATATTTTATTGTATTACATTTGCTTCAAACATCGGACGCATTAAGCCTATTAACACATTAATCAAAAGCCTACCAGAAATAAAATAAAAAACTGTTAAAATTTTGAGCGCAATGAAACTTATCGCAACCGAGAGAGAAAGCATTTTTGAGAAGGGAATATGGTAGTCTAGGCATTTACGTGGCTTATGACCTGTAAGTTGGTTTAGCGGCCACTTTTTCAATTCAATTCATTTATTTTAAATATAACATATACATTACAAACATGTATTCAATACGTACATATTATAAAAAAGAAAAAAAAATACACGAAAGAGACTTTTTACCCTTTGTTTTTCAGAAATCATAATTGACAGAAATCAAACTCACGCAGAATGGGACAATTAAAAATAATATATCAATAAATAAATTTAAAGTATATCTAAAGAAATTTTTTGAACACGTGTAAAAACTGCAGTAGATGTTAATTGGTATAAATGTCTTATTATTTTATGTTTTTTTCTTTATATATTCTATGTTTTTATTTTTTTTCTCATATACTTGTATATTTAATATTATTTAAACTCTCATAAATAAACAACTATAACAGTGTAAGTCACTCTCCAAGTACAAGAGTTAGTCACTTTTTTGGAGAGTTACAGTGATAACATTTACTAGATGTATAAAAGTAGATATGTATAGAATTTAAAAAAACATGTACCTTTTATGAAATTTACTGATAAAAAATAATGAATTAAATATACAATACTTAAACTTAAAAAGAAATCAAAAGCAAAGTCCCAGAACTGACTTATGTACAAGGGAATAAAACTATTTGAAGAAATGCCAGAAAGCATAAAAAATGAAATTAATGTAAATATATTTAAAATTAAATGTAAAAAGTATATATGTGAAAAATATTAGGTAGTAAATAGTGTAAATAGTGAATATAATTAATGAAAATGTACATATGAAACAGTTAATATTATAAATTAGGATACTAAGTGTATAATACTGATAAATAATGTTAGAATAAGTATAGATGTAAATATTGTGTTGTAAATATATATTAGACTATGTAAATATTATTGAACTAAATAAATAAATAATAAAACTCATTAGAAATATCATTATATCAACTCATTAGTTAACCTGAAACACATTGTTAATGATCCTTAGGACAAAAATAATTTAATTTAATTTACTCTCATACAATTTTGAATTCTCTATCCTTACCTCTGTTTTGTATAAATACATCGAATTTCTTAATAAAGATTCCAGTCTCGAAGATGTCGCGAAAGCGATGAAACCGATTACTGGATATTCCAAATTTGTGGATTAAAGTATCACTCATCTTTTATTTATACAATAATTTTCAATTAACTTCCATCAAAAATTTTCACTTACAAACTAAAAAAAAATATTGTGAAGAAAGATAGTGTAAATGTTTCTTCTATGCCCGATATTTAGCCGTATGTATTTATTTATTTATTTGTCAATACTTTTACAATGTTTGTAGTCTTTTTTTTCATACAGAATAATGTTCCCTCACTGGGGTGTCCCGTGCCGAGGGAAACATTTTACAAAAAGTTAAACATGCCCTCAATTAGATATTTATCATAATAAGAAAATAAAAACATAATTTGTCTATTAAACTTAATTATCATGAACATAACAAGCAATCTAAACTAATTTAATCATAAAAAACATAACTAATTTACTTTTTTTTTTTACATCATTATATATTTTTATACATAAACATATACTATTTACCTAAATATTAGTTTTCAATAATAATACATTTATATATATATTTTTTAATGTTATTCAAAATTAGTTTTTTTTTAACTGGTTCAAAGTATTTCAAATACCAAATTATCTTTTTTTATCGATAATTCTATAACTGGTAATATTTTATTCTTTTATATAGTTTATATTTCTTAGACTTTCTTAATTAATAATATTGTTTTAAATGCTCTGTATTACTTATGCTTACATGTATGTATATTTAATTGTATTTGTAACTAATATGTAAAAGGCACTAAGTGCCGTTTATTTCAATAAAATAAAATATAGATCTGTAGACCAAATTTCATATACAGTACACAAATTTTACCTATTTGGTTTGATCCGCTCGTCGATCCGTGAGCAACCCACCTCCACTATCCATTTCTTAATTTCAATTTTATATTTTGAGTACTAGTAGGCCAATCCTCTTTGACCGAAGGTTGTATTAATTTTCAATTGTTTTTGCATCATCAGGGTGGAGTATCTAGTAACTCTTGTATTTGTGTACCGAGTTAAGGAAGGTAGAGAATAATGTTTGTGTGTACAGTCACAGAGCTTTTACATAAAGTTGTTTTATAAATGTTACTTTAACTACTACTACTACTACTACCATCACGCCATTTCCCCGTAGGGGTAGGCAGAGAGAATGGACCGCCACACACGTCTATCCTGGCATACATTCCTAGCTTCCTCCACATTCACACATCTTGTCATACATGCCCTTCGGTTCTGTCTGCTTTTGACATGACCAGACTAAAGATTTTGGTTTATCTGATCATGCCACATCTTCCTTGGTCGTCCTCGTCTCACGCTGTCGTTCATTTTCGCCATATATACTTGTTTTAGCATTCTTTCGTCGTCCATTCGTTCTACGTGACCAAACCATCTCAGAGACCCTTTCTTAATCTTATCAATTATACTTGACTCAGATTTACACTCTCGCCTGATTTCATCATTCGTAACCCTATCATACATTGATTTTTCCACACATTCGTCTAAGAGATCGCATTTCAACCGCGTTCACTCGGCTTTCATCCTTCCTCTGCCAGTTCCATGTTTCACTTCCATACATATGTGTTGGGACTAAAACTCCGTTGTGCACTGCCAGTTTAGCTTCGATTGACATATTTTTATTAGAAATAGCTGTGCTTATTGCTCCGTTCATTTTGTTGCCCGCATTCACTCTTCTTTCAACATCTTTTTCTACTCTTCCATCTCTTGAAAACATGCTTCCCAGATACACAAATTCTCATACTTGCTCGAGACATTCGTTGTTTACATTTATTATGCAGTCAGTAACCTCACTATCCCTTTCAAATACCATCACTTTTGACTAACTCTCGTTCATCGCCAATTCGCTCTCCAGGCTTACATCATACATTCTAGAGACTATTTGCTTTAAGATTTACGAATATACCGAGGGACCTAGTTCTGGTTCTCTTAAGACGATTATTATCTGTATGAATGTAGAGGAGGCGAGATCTGAATGCAGACAGAGTGATGTGGCGTTCTATCCTCTCTGCCTACCGCTACGGGGAAACGGCGTGATGGTGTTTGTTTTGTTTGTATTTATTTATCGTATCTACAACGATTTTGTCGATAAATGTGCATTTATCTTAGATGGACCACGAACAAACGCCGTGATTCTTATATGAAGGCCGTTCACAATAAATATGTTGAATATAATAGGCACAACAGTCAATAAGCTAAAGGTCGCGTAACATGGGTCAGAAAATATATTTCGTCTGTCTTTATATAATTATAGGTTAAGTATTCAAAAGGTTAAAAATTTATGTATAGAAAATTTCTTAATATTGTTCTTTATTTTTCATGTATTTCTATAATAATGTATATATTTATCAGGCGCGTTCCGTCCATAGATACTGTGGATTTTCAATAATAATAATGTGATCTCACTGGGGTTACCCGCGCCGAGGACACTTAACAATATACTTTTTTTAAATATTTTTACATGCGAAAATAAACAAAGAAGACTAACTTAATAAACAGAGATAATTAACAAAATGTTGTGATAGTTTTAAACACTGCGTATTTATGTTTATAATTCATTTATGTATTTCTATATTATTTATATTACAAAACGCACAATAAAATAACAAAAACATAACATAAACTATACATTTGTGGAGCAGTTGATTGAATATTGGTTTATAGCCTTTTTAAACATTATCTCGTTACTAATTGTTTTGTATTGTAGGTTATAGATTTTAATTGAATAATACTAAAACTCCTTTTGTCCGAAAGTGGTATTAGTTAGTATTTGTTGAAGTTGTCTTTGTGTTGAGGATCTAGTGTATATATTATTTGTATGTGATGTATTGTAGGGGTTATGTCTTTCATTTGAGTAGGAATAGTTTTTGAATCTGAAATTTTTATTTCATTACTGTTGTAATATTTTTTTAAATTACGAGTGGAATGATACGGAGCGGCTTTTTAAAGGTACGCTTTTTTTCTTGTTTTTTGGCATTGCATTTAGTGATATATTGGAAACTGTTATTGGCCTACAATTTGGGTTTATTTGTAAATATTGTAATTTTTCGTTATAATGGCGGTTGTTTTCTTTTAATAAATAGAATAAAATATTATTAATAATAAGATTACTAAAACTTCCACAGCGGGTTTAACAGTTTTCTGCTCCGTACAATAAAGCATTATCACTTGACCGCAAAGATCAAGTATTTTTTGCCCAAACAGCACAAAATCCGGGAGTTTGAACATAACCCCACTAATGCCCATAGTCGTTATTTGACCATCGACCCCCTATAGAAACCAGAAACGTAAACCACATTTCCTTTAAGAAAATCTGCATATTTTTTTTAAGATTCAGAGCGTGCATTTCAAGTACATAAAATTTGTCGAAAGGTCAATCGAAGCTAGATTTTAAGCTAGATATTTCAATTTTACTATTTGGAACACTACACCCATAATTAATAAATTACAACAGTGCTACTAAAAGTGAACTGACATTTATTAATAAATACATAATATTTCAAATATCTGCCTTCTAATAACATACGAAATGATAAATCAAACCGCTCATACACGCGTTTGTGTAATATTCATGTAAAAAGGTGAATTGAACAGGAATGTTGCGTCTCATAAAACGAAATAATACGGACCAAAATGGTCGTTGGAACATTAAGCATAATCCCCCAGTAACTACACACGTGCGGTTCCAGAAATTATCAAGCAGCCAGTAGGCCACATGGCAACGGTATCTACCTACTGTCAACAAAAGATCCTCTTCGGACATCTATCTCTCTTTGTTAACCATGGAGTTGAAACAGTGTTTTATTTTATTTAGTTTTTTATTGCTTACTTTTTGGCATGAACACTTGACAAATTTACTACTATGCTCTATTTTTTGTAAATTTATTGATCTTATTTTAAGTTTGCTAGAATTCCACTCGTCCATGCGCTTTGTAGCTGCACGATGATTAGTTATCTAGCTTTCATATATCATCTTTAAAATACCTAAATTTTGTAAATGGGGTCTAGAATTCCAATCGTCTATGCGCTTAGTAGCTGCAAGAAGTGTTGTAATCTTACTCTTTTTTAATAATTTATATTATTTATTTTTGTAAGTATCATTAATACACTAAATTTATTTGTCAATTTTTAAAATGTGTAAATGGGGGCTAAATTTCTAACTGTCTATGCGCTCTGTAGCTGCAAGATGTCCAGTAATCGATATGTTATAATTTTTGATTGATCTTAATTAAAAACGAGGAACTAGAATCCCAACCGTCCATCCGTTCTGTAGCTGCAAGACGTACTGGGATATTTATTAATTGTACAGCGCCCTTGAGGTGATTTTCACAAAAATGGCGCTACATAAATTATCCAATTATACATATATATATAATATATAGACTGACAATGATAGTTTTGTTCTGATTTTCCACATCCGCTCCTAAGCCGAGCATGTGGACATCACCAGTTGCCTCCAGAAGACCCATCGCCAGTTAGCATTTTCGCCTCTTCCCACGTCAATCCAGCGCCCCTAAATTCCGCCGAATAAAGTCGAAAGATCGTCATCGACGGCCTTCCAGAACGGCGTGAGCCCGCAGGTTTAAAAAAGTGGTAAATTAGATTTAGGTTCTCCTGGAGGATGCGCAGCACGTGTCCAGGCCAGGTCCACCGCCGCATCCTCAAGACGCTCGTTATAGGAGGCTGCTGCGTCCATTCTCGGAGTTCAATGTTAGTTAAAAAATCGAGCCACCTTATACCTAATATTCTTCTCAAGCACTTGCTCTCAAAACTCAGAAGTCTGGTGTTTTGAGCTTTGGTAAGGTGCCAAGATTCGCACCCATAAAAGAGTGCTGGCATTAAGCAAGACTCGAATAATGGGCACTTCGTTTTGACCGAGTAATGGACCAGATTTCCAGACAACACGCAACGTGTTGAAAGTTGCTCCAGCAATTCCTAGGCGGGTTGCGAGCTCTCCGTGCTTACATCCTCAGTTATGTGAACTACCAAGTATTTAAAGCTGTCAACTTTCTCAATCCTCTGTCTATTATTATAGAGAGGCTGATCAGGGTCAGTACAGGATTTATCGCACATAATCTGAGTCTTTTTTTGTATTAATATTAAGACCTAGACGATTTGAGTTTTCCTGAAGTTCAAATTTATTGCAACAGAGAGGGAAAACATTTTTGAGAAGGGAATATGAAAGTCTAGCCATTTACAGGGCTGATGATCTGTCATTGGCTGGTTTAAGTGGCCACTTTACACCCTGTGTAACATTCACCACTCTGCCCATGTTTGAACATCCACATTTCCTCAACTCTTCCATCTGTTGACTTTTGTGAAGTAAAGGAGCTGAAACCTTTATACCTTTATCACCTTTATCACGGTGAGATTCATCCGGCTGAACCAAATCACCTACTAGGCAACGCCTGAAAACAATTTTCCAATTATTATACTTCTTCTTTTACCAGGTAGTTAATTCAACAATTGTTCAAACATGGGCAGAATGGTGAATGTTACACAGTGTGTAAAGTGACCACTTAAACCAGCCAATGACAGGTCGTATATGCCTAGATTTCCATATCCCCTTCTCAAAGATGATTTCCCTCTCTGTTGAAATAAATTTAAACGTGAATAACTCCCTATGGAGGAAATCCAGCCAGTCTGCAAGCATTTGGACTTACTCAAACATAGTTTTTCATTTTATTTTATTTCCATTCGCATATTTGTATTTGTTTATGTTGTATAGTTTATAATTTCGCAGTTAAATGAAAACCATTTTTTGTTTTTTTCAATGTTTAAGTCCGGTGAGGACGTTTAAAATATATAAATGTACATTAAATTTAAGAATAAACAAATAATCACATACCAGATTTAGAAATTGATTCGTCTTGACGTGTCTGGATATAAACCTGAAAATAAATAAAAAATCGTAAAAATTAAATCATTATTCCTGTATTCGCACCTTATGGTGAAAAGGGCACTGCATTGGTACACCAATAGCAGAGTATCTTGATCATTTTCGTTGCATGAAGGTAAGATGATCAGGCTTACGCTTCAGGTACCAGTCCAGGGACTATGAAATATTCTAGTGTAAAAACACCTATCTAAATAAATATTTCATGTCAACCATGTCGGGAATCGAACCCGAGACCTCTTGCATGGTAGTCAAACGCGCTGACCACAGTATTATTAGTAATCATTGAAAAATATTTTTGTATGGTAGTACCTGGGCCGCGATTATGAACGGCTATCTTTATCGGTATATACTGAGACGGTATAAACTAATATTGATTTTTATGCACGAAAGTGTAAATATTTGTATGAAAATTCAAAGTGTCTTCGTCGGTCACCGGTAATTGAACATGTTTAGAAAAAATAATGTAAACATATTCTATTTTTAATTCAGAAAACTTAACTTTACTTTGTAGATAAAATTTAAGATAAATTTTATCTTCTCATCATAATCGAGGCCCTGCTGACTGAAACAGATTTATTTTTACTATAAAATAAAAACTTTATTAGTGTTACACAAACAATTTTTTTAAATAACTAACGGACCCGACAGACGTAGTCCTGACCGAGCGTTGGCTTGCCTGCTATTAGCTTAGGAAAAAGACTTTTCATTGATAAGTAGGAACCTAGGTACTTGTTTATGATAGAATTCCAAAACTAAAAATGATAAATATTTAAATAAAGTAGGGACCTAGGAACTTGTTTGTAGTTGAATTCCAAAACACCAAATAATGCATTTTCAAACATGGAATTCTTTTTGCAAATGTCAAACTCGGCTGTTCTCACCAACAGGGGCGCGCTTTATTCATGAATGCGATTTTCAAAAATGTATTGAATGTCAGTTAATAATATTTTAGAAACACTAAAAATCCAGTAAAAAGAAATAAATGGGGAGACATTATAAGGAATGTGGGGAAAGAATCTGATTGGGATCCATAAAAAGCGAATGTTGTTTGTAAACATTCAAAAACATTTTTTTTTTAAACGCAAAAAAACAACATCCTTCCATTTTTTTTGTAAATGCATTCTCGTCGATTGCAACCCTGGTGGGTCGATGAAAAAAATATTTGTGCTTTTAACTGTATTTTTACAGATTCGATTAAAAAAAACTAATATCTACGAACACGCGCAGCGCAAATATCTAAATTCCGCTGAAAACTGCATACATGTTATCTAGGACGGCGTTTCCCAACCTTTTTAGGCCTGCGGACCAGTGAAAATAGGAAGGAAAAATCGCGGACAGATAACGCAGGTATAAAAACATTTCGACAATGTTTTGAGCGTGTCCAGATGTTTGCAGACAGGCTGGTTTACCTCCTTAGGGAGTAATTGAGATCTAAATTTGTTGCGACAGGGAGGGAAAACATTTTTGAGAAAGGAATATCGAAGTCTAGGCGTTTACAGGGCTTATGACCTGTCATTGGCTGGTTTAAGTGGCCAATTAACACACTGTGTAACATTCACCATTCTGCCTATGTTTAAACATCCACATTTCCCAAACTCTTCCATCTGTTGACTCTGAGGCATCGTACAAACGGTTGAGTATTTTAAAGATGCAATTTAGATTTGCATTAAATCGACATTTTGAAGGCATAGAAATAGCAAATTTTATTACAAAGAAAGGGAATTTTGAAGAAGGCAAAAAAAAAACTGCGGACCGGCAGAAAATCTTAATGGACCGGCGCACTATGGGTCGTTTAGAGCATGCTAGCTAGACAAAACTATTTTTTGAGATTTTTTGCTATCTTGTTACCTGTTATGGTTACCTTATGCACTTTTAGGATAATGGGAGAAAGTGTGGTCATTGGGTAGGTAAAAAAATATTTTACTCAAATTCAATAATATAATTTTTAAAATGCACACGACAAAGAACAACAATTAACCAGAATTAGGTAGGTATTTGACAGGTGTTAAAACATGACAAACATTACAAAAAGTCTAAATGGTAGAAAACACGTTAAAACGATAGGTTCATTGGACGTCCAGCGTTAAGGGCTTAAGCTAGGGTTTCCTAGGACAGCGGTGCCCGTATCTTAACGGCCGTAGTGAACGGTGATACGGTGGACAGCCGTCGTAACGTTTACTAGAAAGTGATTTCCTAGAAAAACGGTGTTAAATAGTGTTGATAATACCGTTTTCCTAGGAAACCACTCTCTAGTCACCGTTACGAGTGCTGTCTACCGCATCACCGTTCACTACGGCCGTTAAGATACGGGCACCGCTGTCCTAGGAAACCCTAGCTTTAGTGGGTGAAGATGGCTTGTAAAGCGACACTCTGCCTGTTATTCTTTCTTTTGTCTCTGCTGCATTGACATGTTTTTATACTTTTAAACTACTTTTAATTACTTATATTGTATATGTTTTTAAATCAATTTATTGCTGCTCTTATTATGATGTGTCATTAATTTTGAAGATGTATTTTTAAATTGACTTAAATTTACCGTCTTATATTTCGTTTAAAGATTCTTCTCATCGTTTCTTTGAATCCCTTAAAATATGTATGTGTATATTTATGTTTTTCCTTTTTAAAAGTGTTATTACTATTTTATTTTATTTCTACATCTGAGCATGTTTATCATTCTTTATTTTAATTCTTAACTTTTAATTACTTTTACACATTTTGTTCATTTTTAATATTATTTCCATTTGTAAATACTAGCTACAAACTACAAACATTAAAATAACTTTTTTTACTTTAATTTTAATTTTTAAACAACTTCCATTTATGTTTTTTTTTTTCCTTCTCTTTTTTGTACTTTCATTAATAACCTTACATATAATTACTTTATAATATGGAAACTTCACTGGTCCATTAGAGTTAAGTCTAACTGTGTAAAATATAAAACAACGTAACTGTGCTGTATGTTTCCTAAATAAAAGAAAATAAATAAAGTCTTTATACATCCACTTTCCGTTTTTTGTTTAAAAAACATCTCGCGGCACTTTTTGTGAGAATGCCACTTTTTTCCAAATTAGTGGAAAATGCACTTATGGTCTTTTTCAGAACCCTCTCTAAATCTTCGGTAATACCGGAAAAAATATATTTAGACGATATGAACGCAAACAAACCACTATTCCGGTTTTCTTTCCAGTGTTTCAGCCACTCTTCAAAAAGTTCCGATCTTTAGATTGATAAGAGGTGCTCTTGAAAAAAAAACATAAAAATTAGTTCCACAGCAGTCCACAGCCTAGATTTATTACTGTTAGAAATAAAAAGGTTAAAGCTACAATATTGTATAAGTTTTAGCCCTTCGGCACGTCTTGGCAAGTTCTTCCGGGTCCAAAATATGTTTTAAAAATACACTGGGAATCACTATTCTAGACGCACCATGGTGCGGCCGTCGGGAAACCCTGATCTAGGATACTCGCCACGCGAGTTAATCTACAATCCGCAAGTGATGGCGTACGAAACGTTCGCAACAATCCGCCGGTTACGGTTAACTGATGGATGAAAATTGGGTTCGAGAGTTAGCTTCGCCATCCGCTGACATAGTTAAAACCTGATTAGGCTTACGACACAAATATTATTATAGATAAACTTTACTGCATGAACCTATATTATTTTCAATATAATCGTTATAACATTGTTTATAATACGCTTTCTATGACTTGAAAGAAAATGCATTTCGGCACGCGAATTCGCCTAGTATTATTATTATTTATTTTATTTCTATGATTAACATAGTCTAATATATATTTACAACACAATATTTACATCTATACTTATTCTAACATTATTTATCACTATTATACACTTAATACATTTTTATTTTTTTATATGAAAATTTATTTATAAACCCTTACGGATTATTACATTTATTTTAGATAAAATAATATAAAAATTTTCATTTATACTCTGTTGTTCAAAATAATATTTTTTACATCTTTTGAAAAGTTTGCCTGATTCTTTTGTTTAGTTTTGTCTGGTAGTTTATTGTATAATTTCAGTCCCTGGTTCATTAGTCTTGATTGTCCTTGTCTTGTTTTAGAAAGTTGTATATGGTATTTGTCTGATATTCCGTATTATGTCCATGTTGACTACAATTTTTTACAAGTTTTAGTTCTTCGTCTACAATTACATTAGTGGCTTCGTCTACAATTATCCTATTTTATAATATTCACTGTTTCATATGCACATTTTCATTAATTATATTCACTATTTACACTATATATTACCTAATATTTTTCACATATATACTTTTTACATATAATTTTAAATATATTTACGTTTATTTCATTTTTTATGCTTTCTGGCATTTCTTCAAATAGTTGTATTCCCTTGTACATAAGGCAGTTCTGGGACATTGCTTTTGATTTCTCTTCCAGTCTTATATTTTTAGATCCTCTTGTTGTATAGTTTCTATGAAAGAACTCATTATTTTTTAGTTTATTTTTTTTTTAGTTTAGGGCACACATATCATACATATTGTTACGTGTGTTCTAATAATAACATTACAAATATATTTAATTTATAAATTGTTTATCACATATGTCTTGACCATTATTTTAAATTTTGATATGTTTTTTTCTTCATAAATATTTTTTTCCATTTCGTAATACTTTTTAATTACTTTAAATAAAATTGAATTTTGTGACTTTGCCTTTTTCCTAAATGGAAGTCTAATTTTGTTATTTTCTCTAGTATTGTGATCGTGTTCATGCTGGTTCCGATCAATTTTTTTCCAAAATTCTGTTTTTTTATTAGAGTTTATAATTTTATGAACAAATATCATTGTATTGTAAAATATTCTTTGTTTATATGTTAATAATTTCATTTCATTTACCATCGACTTTACCCTCGTATATCTGTTTTTTTTTTTCAAAATGATTCTAAAGGCTTTATTTTGTAATACAGTTAGTTTATCTATGTTTTCTTTGTTTGATAAAAATAAAATGCTACTACAGTAGTTAACGTGTGGTTCAATAATTGCTTTGTAAATAGTTTTGCAGGAGTCCTTATCAATAAATCTTCTGATCCTTCCCAAAATTGATATTTTTTTTGCAATCTTATTTATTACCATCTTAGCGTTTTGGTGAAATGTAAGTTTTGAATCCAACATTACACCTAAATATTTAATTTCAGTGACTTCATTAAGTTTTTCGTTTTCTATTACAATTGATGGTGTAATTTCTATTCTTTTGTTTCCTATATTCATATATTTTGGTTTTGGCTTGCAGAGTGGACAGTGAAAGTATGGCTAAAAGTATTTACGATGCAAGTGTCTATGGATGCAGAAAACGACGAAGAGCGAGAAAGACACGGCATAACAAAATCGAACGTACTTGAAACTAATGCTGATGATAAATCTAAGAATTTTAACCATAAACAATTCAGGAGATTCCAGCAATCGGCCGAACCTCGAAAAATGAGATCACAACCTACTAACGAAGTACAAAGTGACCTCAAACTTTATTGTGAAGGTAATTGAACAAAATTATTTTTATGTATCGGATTTAAAACGCACGAAAATTAAAATAATTATTAGTGGTTTCAGACAGAAATTGGCCCAATCTTCGGCTTAGCCGAAACCTGCGGTCAGGATGTTTCGGACTACATTATCAGCATCCGCACGCGTCGGACGAGCGTTTTCAAACCTACCTACCACCGATTTTTAATAAAAAAAAAAAAAAATGAAAAGTGTTTTTTTTTGTTATGTATCCCAAATACACGTGTTTAAAAATTAACACAAAAAGAGATATGGGATTGTTGTCCATTCAAATAATTAGTTATAGCCATTGTCTAACATAAAAAATAAAAACTAGACCGATTTTGTGATTTTTTGACTAAAGTTAGTGGCTAAGACATATATATTTGTTATTTCTTTATAGTATTTTATAGTAATACTTTTTTTTCGCTCCTTATATTTAAGTTAGTAGTAATTATTATTATACAATTATGTAGTATGATTATATGTTTTCATGTAAAGGATCTTTACCGACAAGCAATATTAATTGGCTTGGTGAGTCCTGTAATAGAAAATAATAAAAATAAAAAATGGTTTGAATACAATTTTTATAAAAAATATTATATGCAAAAAATAAATTTAAAAAATAAATAAATTAAGTTCCTTAGCGTACATTGAAGGACTGTTACATGTTAGTTATATGATTTAACATAATAATGAACCAAAAATCGCTAAAAATAAACAAGTGTGTGCCTTTTATTTAATTGTGTATTTGAAATAATACCTATGTTGATGAACTCGTAAGGTTTAACAACAAGAACGCCTAATTTTGGGCGTTTGAAGTGAATCGTTAACTAATTTAACTTTTTTTAAAAATATTTATTATTTTTTTTACTTATTTGTTCATGTTGTGTTCACATAAAATTAATACCTAAACAATAACTTAACATAACAAATTGTGATTAGTATACCAATATTGTATGTACTGTTTGTTGTTTATGAATAATTAAATAAAACAAATAAAATAAATAAATTAAACAAATTAAATAAAATAAATAAAATGAATAAAATGAATAAAATGAATAAAATGAATAAAATGAATAAAATGAATAAAATGAATAAAATGAATAAAATGAATAAAATGAATAAAATGAATAAAATGAATAAAATGAATAAAATGAATAAAATGAATAAAATGAATAAAATGAATAAATTAAATAAATTAAATAAAATGAACAAAATGAACAAAATGAACAAAATGAACAAAATGAACAAAATGAACAAAATGACCAAAATGAACAAAATGAACAAAATGACCAAAATGAACAAAATGAACAAAATGAACAAAATGAACAAAATGAATAAAATGAATAAAATAAATGTATAAAATAAAATAAAAAGAATTCAATATGTTTCGGTCGAAACTAGAACAGAAGCTGTAATTTGGCCTAGTTTCGGCTGAAAATCTAGTTTCGATCGGTCACTAATAACTATGTCGACGGTGAAAAGGCTAAATGGCTAATGCGCTATAAAGTGAATTTTGCAGCAGACAATTAAGAGGGTATTGTGGTAACAGGGAATTTTGATTAACAGGTATTTGAACATTGTTTTTCTGTGACCCTTTCTCGGGTGCCTCCCCTATACTGTATGAAAAAGAAAACTGCACATCGGACTAATGCCTAACTAAAATTGACGTTTCGTTGTCCCGTTTTCCGTACCTCAAAACTGAACCGATTTTGTTGTTTTTTTTTAGAGTATTAGAATGTAATTTAATATTTGTAAATAGTTTTAGTATTTTTACCGTCGATATCTGTACTTGGCTTACGTGATAAGTCTGTCCTTTGGCCGCCAAGAAGGTTGTATTTTAATGCGTACTTTCGGAGTAGGTCATTTAAAAACGTCAATAAATAAAGGCGGGAACACGTTTTGTCTATTGGCCGCCAAACCTAATGGCGAAACGTCAAACTCATCTTCCGCTTTGGTTGGTCGCTTCCAAACTCATCATTCTTGGTCAAAGAATTATAACTACCGCACGTTCACGGAGACTGGACCGCTGTGCACGTGCAAACCACTGCCTCGATTATGAACGCTATCTTCATCTGTATATATCGAGACGGCAGGGGCGAATTCTCCTTATAATCGATTATTTGCAGCTTACCATATTTTTTTGACATCGAAAGTAAAGAAAGTTTTATGTTACATTATTATTAGGAAAAAATACATCACAAAAAAAATACATTGCATTTCTTGGGTTAGTAAATTTATGTAAATTATAAGAACGCTTTATTTTAATTTTTTAAAAATATATGTTCACTAACCGAGGTTGATATTTTTATTAAAATCATTAACTAAGGAGTTTTACATTTTTTTTTTAAAATACCACTTTGAATTATTGTTTTTCTTATTACTACTACTACCATCACGCCATTCCCCGTAGTTGTAGGCAGAGAGAATGGACCGCCACACACGTCTATTCTGGCATATATTCCTAGCTTCTTCCACATTCATACATCTTGTCATACATGCCCTTCGGTTCTGTCTGCTTTTGACTTGACCAGACTTAAGATTTTGGTTTATCTGATCATGCCACGTCTTCCTTGGTCGTCCTCGTCTCACGTTGCCGTTCATTTTCGCCATATATACTTGTTTTACCATTCTCTCGTCGTCTATTCGTTCTACATGACCAAACCATCTCAGAGACCCTTTCTTAATCTTATCAGTTATACTTGACTCAGATTTACATTCTCGCCTGATTTCATAATTCGTAACCCTGTCTTGCATTAATTTCCCACACATTCGTCGAAGAGATCGCATTTCAACCGCATTCGCTCGGCTTTCGTCCTTCCTCTACCAGATCCACGTTTCACTTCCATACATAAGTGTTGGGACTAAAACTCCGTTGTGCACAGCCAGTTTGGCTTCGATTTACATAGTGTTATTAGCAATTACTGTGCTTTTGTACGCCGTTCATTTTATTGACCGTATTCACTCTCCTTTCAACATATTTTTCTACTTTTCCATCTCCTAAAAACATTCTTCCCAGATACACTAATTATTCTACTTGTTTAAGACTTTTCCTTATAATGTTTTATTTATTTATTTATTCATTCAAAATTACACTAGTTTAAATATTAATGAACTTATTAAGGCTTTTTAGGCTATGCCCGTGTCAAGCCATAGTAATTAACAATAAAATACATAGTAAAATTAATTAGATTCAATTATAATGACATGTGATGCAATAGAATAACAATCTAGAAAAAGAAAGTATAAGTAATAAATAATAAAATTCCGAAGAACACAATGCAAAAAAGATAATCAGAAATCATTTTTAAAATATAAATTATACAAATTAAGATTCACACATAATCAAATATACAAAATAATGTTATCATTAAAATAAACAAAATAATAGCAAAATATAGTAGTATTATTAGTTGTTTATATATATTTTCTGTATTTCTGTTGTTTTTCACAATGAATAAAAAATAATTCAAAATAATGATAATGAAACAGGTACAAACGAATCTAATCAATATTAATCCACTACAATTTGACCGTGCCGTTTAGATTAATACTCGTATGCATAGACAAAACTTAAGGTGAGGAAAGTACATTCTAATTTCAAATGCAGAAAATAACCTGAAGGTGAAGACAATAGAATGTACTTTCCTCACCTTAAGGTTTGTCTCTGCATACGGGTATAAGACGATATGTGTGAAAATAGGCTATTCTCCGTCGGATATCACGCGGCTGCCGGCTGGTTTGTTTATTTGGAAATTCTTGTAATATTGAACAGACTTTAAGACAATAATTTATGGACTCGTATTTCTAGTTTTAAATTCACAAATATTGCATAAAGTTAACGCTTCGATGAGCGGCATACTTTTTTGAAAGCTAAATTGGATTAAACCGGACTAATCGGATAATCTGTGGGGGTCATAGTCCATTAATCGATGACACACAGACGTGCAATGATTTCACTTCTTTGTATATTCTCACATGTAAAAATATTTCAAAAAAATATATTGTCAAGTGTCCTCGGCACGGGTAACCCCAGTGAGGTTACATTATTTTTATTATTAATTATTGTTTATATTGAAAAAAAAAAAAAAAAAAAATATGCAGGATCCCAGCATATTCCTCGAACGAGGTTTTCCTGTAACTTGAATTATTTCATACCAAAAACATTTCCAACTTTCGCTCAAATGTTTTTTTCTTTTGTGACTCCGAGTGTTCAATGTTCTGGATGAACATATTAAGCTCTCCAAAACGAAAGCCATCTTCAGGAGAAGTGAACAAGGTTGGGTTGTGTCTAAGGGAAGAGATCATTGCAGGAGACTGCAGCGAGACATTGCATAGATTTATATACAGGGTGTTCATTAAACCCTGTCACATCCGAAACCACGATGATCAGTATGAGCAAGAAGACATACTGGCATATTAAAATAGTTTTTTGAAAAGAAAAAAAAAAAAAAAAATTATCAGGGAGAAATAAGGGGGAATGGAGTCTGACACACAAACAACCGAGCCCCCCTCACTTATCCCCTGCAAAAGTAAGCAACCATTTGTTTTTTTGTTTTTCAAAATTTTCTTTGTTCTAAATATTTTTTTAAATATGCTAAAATTCAAAATAGAGGAAGGTCTCAGACAAGGGGACACAATATCGCCAAAGCTCTTTACGCTAGTCTTAGAGGATGTATTTTAAACCCTAAATTGGGAAAATAAGGGTGTAAAGATCGATGGCATGTACTTGAGTCACCTCAGATTCGCAGATGATATAGTGGTCATAAGTAAAGACATGGATGAAATAGGCGAAATGATTATGGAACTACATGAGGCTTCAAAAAGGATTGGTTTGGAAATGAATATTCATGAAACAAAGATTATGAGTCCAACAGGACGAGACATTTTCATTAACAACAATAAAATCTAAGTGGTTTATGAATACATATATCTAGGATACAAAGTCAAACTTGGTAAAGATAACCAGACAGCGGAGTTACCAAGCAGAATAGGGCTAAGTTGGGCTGCTTTCGGCAAACTTAAATATATTTTTGAAAATTAAGAAGTCCATATATGCTTGAAAAGAAAAGTATATGAATCGTGCGTGTTGCCGGTGACAACACACGGACTAGAAACCATGTCTATAACACAAAAAGTAGCCAGAAATAAAAATGCACGCAACGATCCGTGGAAAGACAGATGCTCGGTGTATGTCTAAGAGACAGAGTAAGAAATGAAGAAATAAGGCGCCGAACCGGAGTCGTGGATGTCATGGATCGCGCAGCGAAATTGAAATGGCAGTGGGCAGGGCACTCGGCGAGACAAAATAATGGCAGGTGGACACCCAGAATAATTAAGTGGAGACCATGGGCAAACAAAAAATGGCCTCATAGATTTAGAGATACGTAATTATTTTTGTAATCACATAATAATAAAAATGGCCACCAAAATTGAAATATTTGGGTAAATTATAAGAACGCTAATATTTCTTTTCCCATAAAAAAAAAAAAAATTGTAATATGTTTTAACGATTGAATAAATGATGTAATAACTTATATTTACATATAAATTATTAATTAAAAAATACTTGGTACACTTCCACTTATTTAATGTAAATAATAAATAAGAGTAAAATATATAAATATAAGTTATTACATCATTACAATGGAATTCCATCAAGAATTGTCAATAAATTATTTAAATAGAACAAATAAATGTTTTTTTAAGTAATAAAAACACATTGACTTGTTTCGCTATTAGAAAAACATTGATTGATGATTATGAATTATTTGAAAGAATTAAACCATAGTTAACTCTTGTGTGGCTGTGATGTCACACCAGTCGACATAAGACACAAGACTTGATATATCTATCTTAGTTTTTAAAATTATGAATTCGTATTTTTTGTAATTTTCAAATGGACATTTTCACACCCGATTTGAAGAGTTGAATTTGTATAACTATGCTAAATGTTAATACAAAAAATATTTATCCTTGCCAAACGAAGAATGAATGTCCGCTAATTCAGCAACACATCTATACAGATATCTTATACAAGAGAGCATGAATATAGAATTCATAACAAGGAAAACAGAGACGCTGTTCTGCGGCGGGTGTTGTCTAAAACAGATTCAGTCTTCAGTCGGTTGATGACAGTGATGAGGGACGCACGCGCCTTTTTTTAACTCCTGGGAGTGTAAAAAAAAAAAAAAAATTGTATGATTTAATAAAAAAATAAAATAAAAACATGAGAGACGTATTTGTGATTTTAAATTTATTTTGCTATAACAGGGCTAAAATATATGTTTATTTGCATAAACTATGGAAAAGCAATTATCAACAGTATGTCATCATGATTTATTTTTTTTAATGTCTGAATTTTAGAATATTCCGTCTTTTACTAGTGGTAACACGATGTTACATCACCGCACGCAAAGGGATTATTTACCACAGTCTTTTAAGAGTTAATAAACGATTGCATGCCAAGTTATTTTATTTATGTACATAAATTATAGTATTCGCTATGTTTTGTATGTTAGAGGTTTTTAATAATAATATTACTGTTTTTTCCCGCTTCAACAAATCTAAACCAGTCGGTGATCGGCTTCCATTTAAAGCAGCGATTTCCAACCTGGAAGGCGCGGACAATTGCCAGGCGAGGCGCCAATTAAAAAAATAAATATCAGTTTTCTTACTATAATATCTACAAATCGATTGAATTTCGCGTAGTAACGTAGTAGTAAAAATTCAGAGAATGAACTATTTTTTAATGCATAGAAAAATTTGTCAGGATATTAGATGAAAAAGAAAAGGTGCGTGGGTCAAAATGGAGGCCACTCCCCTCCCACGAAAAATTAGTCCGGATATTCTAAAACAACCTTTTTCAGAGTAATGAGGCAAAACCATGGCCATCGACCACCATCTACAAAAAAAAAATGGCCCACGCTGTTTTCAACTGTTATTTAGAAAAAGTTTCACAAAAGAGTTTCATTTGTAAAACGGTAACTGTTACTGCTACTATTTTTAAATAACCGAAACGCCCATCTCTAGTCCATGTTATGATTATATCTATTAACCCTTCAATGCATCGTAATAGTAATTTCCATCATACAATGGAGTCGATGTAAAAAATCTCAAGTCTACAAAAACGTAGAAATAACATTGACTCCATGTTAAGGTTAAATTTACTGTGGCTTGGCTTAAATGATGTACTATCATTAATGGAACAAGTGGCATTCAATGTTCTGATCCGCCTGTTATGAAATAATAATATGATACGCAGATTTATTTTTATTGCAAACCAGGCGAGAGAAGTGTGCTTGTCAATTTAATTGATGGATGCATCAAGAAAATAGGAAACTGGATGGCTGAAAACAGACTAACATTAAACCCATCAAAAACTGAACAACTGTGGGTGGCTTCAGCCAGACGACAGAATTTGATCCAGGATACGGCTCTACCTAATGTAGGGAGTACCGCTTTACCCACCGTTAAACTACTGGGAGTTTTACTCAATTCTGACCTATCTCTTGACGCTCAAATTAGTAGAACGATAAGTTCATGCTTCTACCAGCTGAGACAAATTAAATGCACACGCAAAAATTTGCCGGTTGATGCCGCCCGTCAATTAATAAATGCGTTTGTAGTGTCTAGAGTCGATTATTGTAATGGTATATATGCAGGTCTACCAATGAACAAAATGACTCGCCTACAATCTGTATTGAATGCCGCAGCGAGACTTATTTTCGGAATCTCTAAGTTCAGTCATATCACTCCACTACTTCGGGAACTACACTGGCTACGTTTTCCACAGAGGGTCGAACACAAACTCTGTTGGCTTCTGTATAAGTCACTGCACAACTCTGCTCCGGAATATCTAAGGGAACTATGCATTCCAGATGAACTATCTGACAGGCGTCTCACGCTTAGATCAGCTACGTCTACGGCGAGAGGAAAAGTTATTATACCTCTACGCAAACAGCGCACTAAATTTGGTGAACGCGCATTTGCGGTCGCAGGCCCTATGGCATGGAATGCTCTCCCAGCAGAGGTGCGAGGCTGTGAAAGTGAAGTGATGTTTCGGAAAAAACTTAAAACCCACTTGTTCTCTAAATCATTTGAATAAATCCGTAGCACGTGTCAACAAAATAAATTATTTTAATTAAATTACAAATTTAAAAGCTTCAATTAAATTAACTTAACAATAGAATCACCATGTAAAGCGCCTTTGAGGTATTTTATTACGAAAATGGCGCTTTATAAGTTATCCATAATTAATTAATTAATTAATGCTGTTTCTTGATCATCACAGCACAAACTATGGCTTGACGCGCACAGGTCCCGATTGTGTCGCATTGAAAACTCGAAACAAGATTTGGACTTTTTTGGTGTAAGTCTTTTAGATTTAAAAAATCACAAAGATAGACCAGATTAATGTATTGATGTAGTTTATTACTATTAATTTTTTTGTCCTAGCTTTAACATTTGTTAGTGGTATTTTATTTCAATTTTACCTGTATGTATTATAATTAAATATGTTTGCCATTGTTGAGCGACTGAATATGTCCGTAAATAAATAAATAATACCAAATATTTAAGTATTATTATTTAAAATCATAAACAGTGGTATATTTTTTTAGCCTGGTAATAATTTAAAGAGTTTATCTATGAATTTAAGAGAAAAGAAAAATAAAATCCAACATTCGTCTATGATTTGTGTCAGTTTAAATTTTGACCGCGCGTGTTTGTCATTTCTGGAGTTTTGCAAAGCTTTATATTCAAATATCTTATTTATATTCTTTTCAAAGGCGACAAAAATCAAAATGTAGAGCAAAAAAATTAGGATTCATACATTTATATTTATATGACGTTAAAAATATCAAATTCATTAAAGTTATTGTGAATGTAAATTATACGAGTAGTATGATATAAACTTACATCGTGATGCTATTTTTTTATAAATAATATTATACTTTTTATGACATTAGAATTATTTGTCCGCAAAACTACACCTTAAAATACATCATAAAACATGTTTTTATTGCAATACAAAAAAACATGCATTTAAGTGTTAAAAAATGTAAACGGTTTTGAGGCAAGGAAAAAATATTTCTTCAAGGCTACGCAATTTTTTTTTCACGGAGGCTCAGTACCATGATGGTTGGAAACCGCTGATTGAAAATCTTTTTTTCCTCAATCATAAATTATACCATACTACAGAAATTACAATACATGTCAATATAAGACGATGAAAATAGAACTCGTCACGATAAAAAAATATAAAAAATGTAATAGAGGACAATGTCTCGATCGAAAAATTATTTTTTTTAGTATACATCAGTTTTTTTTACAAGGTAGATATAACGAAAAAAGCTATATAATATAATTCCAGAACCATGGAAATGTTGTAAAGGCTACAAGCTAAAGAAGTCACTGACAACTTTCCTTAGTGAAATTTGTCGCGGACAGTTTGATTGGCTGTTAGATGCCATACGCATGTTCTTATTAGTTTTTTTTTGTTCATTGAATTTTGGGGTTCCTTATTCCTTATTATTGTGTATTTTACATTTTTTTTAAACTTTCTTTTCCTATGTTTTTAACTATGTCATTAGTTATGTTTTTAATAGATCTTTTAAAATGTCTTTTATTATGTTTTTACCATGTCATTTTCTATGTTTTTTACTACGTCATTTAATACGTTTTAAAATACGTTTTTTGACTGTATTTTACTATGTTTTTTACTATGTTTTTTGCTACGCTTTTACAATGTTTTTTTTACAATTTCTATGAATACTCTGTTACTTATATACTTTTTATATTTAAACCCTTTATTTATTGTTATTTGCTGCATACCTATGTTATAATTTCTTATTAATATTTTCTTTATTATTTCCTTTTTTCTGCTGATTTCATTTCATGCATCTATATTGTTTATACTGTGTTCGGGTGTTTTGTTTCATTATAATTGTTTTTATTATACTATTATTATTTTTGTCAAAGGCATACGCCGTCGAAATAAATGAATAAAATACATAAATAAATATGTTTTTTACTATGTCATTTACCATGTTTTATAATATGCGTTATTATTATTATATTATTAACTGTAGTACTTTCACACATATAGATTACGCAGTCAGGGTATAGTCTAAACTTATAACCGTGTTGCACAGTTTAGACCCGCGTTGTGCCAGCGGGTGCCCTGCAAGGCATCAGACAATATGTTTTTTTTTACTATGTCTTTTACTATATTTTATACTATGTTTTTTTGCAACGCGTTTCACTATGTTTACTATCTTTTTCCAAATATATTGTTTTTATTTGTTTTTTCTTTGTATTATTGATTGTTTTTTTTTATATTATGTACGTCTTAGAACGGTGTGTATAACCCTTGTTAGACAGTCAAAGCAACTTTGTACATAAATGTATAATTTTACGCATAGATGTGATAATAATTTGTGTGCATTTTGGAAGCTAAATCATTTAGCTTGAGTGTTCCTTTAAATGTGGCCACTGACCTTACCAGCAGTGTCAAAGAGGATAGAGGGCGAACGGCGAATGTCAGGCGCCAGATAACGGGACCTGCGGGCTTATTCTGTCACAATTTCGTTTCGTAAGTTCGTTCGTTCGTCATATATTCATCTCATTCTAACGTAATAAAAACCACGTTTCGCTCTCGTTCCCTCTCATACGATACGAATAAATTTACGAAACGAATTAGCTACCGCATAAAACCACTGCATAGCACCTATTCTCCTCTGTGGATGCGAATCGTTACACCTCGCTACGACCCAAAACACCAAAAAATACCAAGTTTTGATAATAGATGTCTCAGAAGAATCTTGGGTGTGCGGTGGTTTGGCTTTGTAAGGAATGAAGAAAGAACGGACGCAGCAAACTCCGGTGACAATCGTCGTGAACTGGAGGCGATACGGCTGACTGAGCCATATTAAATCTGTGGCTCGGATCTAAAAGGGCCAGTGTTGAAAATTGCAATATTACAGGAGAGTTATTTTGCGGCGTTATAATGAAAAACGTTAAACCAGCCAATGACAGGTCATAAGCCCTGTAAATGCCTAGACTTCCATATTCCCTTCAAAAAATTTTCCCTCTCTGTTGAAATGAATTTAAATATGAACAACTCCCTAGGGAGGAAATCCAGCCAGTCTGCAAGCATTTGGACATAATCAAACATTGTTGAATTACTACCTGGTAAAAGAAGTATAAAAATTGAAAAATTGTTTTCAGGCGTTGCCTAGTAGGTGATTTGGTTCAGCCGGATGAATCTCACCCACGTGATAAAGGTTTCAGCTCTTTTACTTCACAAAAGTCAACAGATGGAAGAGTTGAGGATATGTGGATGTTCAAACATGGGCTGAATGGTGAATGTTACACAGTGTGTAAAGTGGCCACTTAAACCAGCCAATGACAGGTCATAAGCCCTGTAAATGCCTAGACTTCCATATTCCCTTCAAAAAAATTTCCCTCTCTGTTGAAATGAATTTAAGTTATAATGAACTGTTGAACGCGTTTGAAATGAATAATAATTTTAAAAACGTTCAAATACAGTGTACTTTTTTGTATGGAGGAATAAGCTGAGATAATAGGCTAGTTTCATCGTTCACTGAGAACGGACTGGGTGCTGGGCGCACTTCATAGATTTTTTTTGTAGGAAGATATCAACCGTGGTGATGATTTATAATAAATATTAATTTTTTGATTTCTTTTCCCATAAATATAGTAACTATAAAACATTATTATCGGAAGTCAAATATAATGGTAAGCTGTGCATAATCGCCTTAAAACTCTCTTCTGTTCCCTTGTTCGCCCGCATCTAGAGTATTCCTCTGTTATCTGGTCTCCATATTATGATGTTCACATAAAGAATATTGAATCAGTTTAACATCGATTTTTAAGAAAGATAGGCTGGAGGTTGGGCTTATCGAGAGACCAATATACGTATAATGAGTTGGAAACTAGCTTAAATATATCTTCTCTTCAAGACCGTCGAAATAAATCCGACCTTCTAGTCCGATTTAAAATTCTCAACTAACTCTTTGATGCGCCTGAACTCCTGATCTCAATAAAATGAAATATCCCAACTAGAAACCTTACTCTTTCATACCGATAACCATAGAACTAATTATGGTTTTCATTCCCCTATGCCCAGAATTCTTAGTTCTGCCAACAAACACCAGTTTTGATTTCTTTGATAACAAGTTGTCTTCTTTCAAACGATCGCTGAATCAAATTCAATTATAACATTATTATTCAACAATCATTCTTCCACATATAGATTACTGCTCAACAATATTATTTTTAGCAAACGAAGGAAATTTAAATAAACTAGAAATTTTACAAAATAAAGCGATGAGAATAGTTCTTAAGAAAAATAAATATAGCAATGGAAAAAAAATGAGAGATGAACTAAAATGGTTATCTGTGAGAAGGAGACTTAAATTTAATATGTTGATATTTATACATAAATTTTTTCACGATAAATTACCAAAATATTTTAAGGATAAAGTTGTCTTAAACAAAAATTGTCATGAATATGCTACTAGACAAAAGGATAAAATAAGACTACCATTATTGAAAAGAGCTGAGTCGCAAAATTGTTTGATGTATAAGGGTTTAAAAATGTATGATGAGATGCCTGAATGTATGAAGAATGAAAAGTGTCTGAAAGAATTTAAAAATAAATGTATAAGTTACTGTAAGGAAATGTAAATATATATAGATGATGTAAATGTACATAATAGTTTAAATTAGTTTTAATAAAAGCTAACTTAAGAAATAAATAAAAAAAATAATAAAAAAATAAACACCTCTCTCCCGCTTCCACTCCCACCAAGTCTACTATACCCCATTGTGTCTTTCTACTTTCCTTTATAATAATTTTCTATGCATAAAATATGTCCTTAAAAATGCCCATTGGTCGTCTATATAAATAAATACATTTGGACGATTCGCCCCTGAAACCTACCTACTAACGTACTGGCATTTCTCAATGTTAATATAAAATGTATGCCATTGCGTTTCTGCTCGGCGCATAGTACCTTCATGTTCCGCTCGATCGGGTTAGAAGTCTGTAATCAAGTATTGGCAACAGCCGAGTTTGCACAAGAGGAAGAAGAGTCGGCGAAACGTGTACATTAGAACATCCGAAGTAGGAAATAGTCCGAATCAATATTGTAATGAGTAAAAGTTGAAGGATACGCAGTCGATGACAATGGTGCATGATTACCTAGTCAAACAAACAAAAAACAAACCGTCATGCCGTTTCCCCGTAGGGGTAGGCAGATAGGATAGAACGCCATATCATTTAGTCTTTCAGTTAAGTGCCGTAAATCGGCGTTTATTACAGCTTGCCCAGCACATACCGCACACCGCATCCGAGGACATAGGTCTCCTCGGCGGTGCCCACGTACATCTGTAATCTGGTAGCCTTAGCATCTTTGTGCTGAATCCAGAAGTACATAATATGCACGTCATTGGATTGATAAAAGAGGGAAGTGAATTCTTCACTGACTGGGATTCAATTGACTGGACATCAATTCGCCGAAATGATTCTTCTTCTTTCTGTGCCATATCAGGTCTCCCCGACGCGACGTTGGCGATCACTCTAGAGTAGGCATTCCGAAAGAATTGAAAAAATATAGATGTTCAAATATAGGCAGAATGGTGAATGTTACACAGTGTGTAAAGTGGCCACTTAAATCAGCCATTGACAGGTCATAGGCCCTGTAGATGCCTAGACTTCTATATTAACTTCTCTTAAATTTTCTTCATCTCTGTTGTAATATGTTAATATAAATACGTAGCTCCCCGGGGAGTTGAATCCAGTCCTTGTCTACAAAAATTTGGACACACTCAAAATATTGTTAATTTAGAATATTTAGACCGGTTTATTTATTAATAGGAGGGAACAAAATTCACTCAGGAGGGAACACTCCTCTAGTGGAATGGAAGGCCCGTTGACTGCTGTAAGGAAGCCGGCTTCTCCTGAAGAGTTTTAAGTGGTTTCCTCTCCACATGAGCAAATGCTGAGAAGTTCCTGAAATTTATTTATTAATCCTTACGGATTATTACATTCATTTTACAAAAATAATATACAGGTGTTCTTTAAACCCCGTCACATCCGAAACCACGATGATCGGTATGAGCAAGAAGGCATATTGGCACATTAAAATAAATTTTTAGAACGACTAAAATCTTAAAAAATAAAATATTTAGAAAAACCAAATGGTTGTTTACTTCTGCAGGGGAGAAACGAGGAGGGGGGAAGGGGAGTCTGATACACCATCAACCGCGCGACCGCGCCCCCCTCGCTTCTCCCCTGCAGAAGTAAGCAACCATTTGTTTTTTTTAAATATTTTATTTTTTTAAATTTTCTTCGTTCTAAATATTTTTTTTAATATGCTTATATGTCTTCTTATCCATACTGATCATCCTGGTTTCGGATGTGA
Source organism: Micrasema longulum (assembly GCF_059751315.1). NCBI lineage: Eukaryota > Metazoa > Arthropoda > Insecta > Trichoptera > Brachycentridae > Micrasema > Micrasema longulum. The sequence goes on along the minus strand of NW_028277579.1, from coordinate 377,718 downwards.
CAGGGTTAAAAAAACCGTGTATATCATTTTTTATTCATACGCTGTTTTTAATAATAATATTTTTTACATCCTCTGAAAAGTTTGTCTGAGTCTGTTGTTTAGTTTTGTCTGGTAGTTTATTGTATAATTTCAGTCCCTGATTTACTAGTCTCGATCGTCCTCGTCTCGTTTTGGAATGTTGTATGTGATATTGTTCTGGTATTCTTGTATTACGTTTATAACAATTTTTGACAAGTTTTAGTTCTTGGTCTACAATGATATCAGTGGCTAACTTATAAATAAATTTTAAAGATTCTAGTTGAAAAAGTTTAATATTTGATTGTTTAGTTTTTAAAGGGGTTCTTAAATTGGTGTTACATAAGGGAGATCATATACTAGCCCCAATATTTTAGTTTGCTGTCATTGTAGTCTGTTTATATCATTTTGGTTTCTTTTTCCCCATAGTAGTTGCATATAACATATTCTAGATTTGGCGTAGGCTTCATACATAAGACTTTTTTCAGTTTTTGGGGCAAAGTTTTCATTTTTTTGCGAGAGACTGACAGAAAAACAATGTTCAAAAACCTATTTATCAAATTTCTCTAACACCGTATATTCTCTTAATCCGTCTAGTGATTTGAACTTATCTTGTAAAATTCCGATAAAATTGTGAGATTTTCAAATTAATTATTACTTTAAGGACATCAAGATAAAAAGCGCGTACTAAAGCGATTACGTAATATAATATAATTACATAATACGTCAATTTGTCAAACCAGACGGTATAATATTTCAAGGTTGAGGCTTCTGATTTTTCTATCATTTATTCCATTTTCATCGCATGTTCTCTCTCTCAACTTTCGATAGCATCTTGGAAATGAGAAGGCTATTATTTTAGGTTGTTCAAAAAGAAGTTTCGTATTTTATCGCAAGATGGGGTTGAACTTAATTTGCTCTGGCAACACTGTACCGATTTTGACAAACTGGAGCCTTATGCTGGAAAGACGTGACATTTTGTCACCCACTCGACATTAGTCGATTGGGCATCTCGATTGCTTTGTCATAATGCTATTCTTGAAAACCCTCCGACAATTTAATTACAAAGATGAATGAGAAAGTGGCAACACTAACAAATCCGTATTTATCTATGGCTCTCCTGCCATATGAGACACTGCAACATTTATAACTATTATTTGCCTTTGACATAACACATGTCTACATGTTATTATAAATATTTCATATGCATTTAATGGATTTTAAAAACATTGTATAATATACGAGTATATCTCAAATACGACGAGCAATAAAATAATTTAAAAATCATGTTTCTAGTGAAACCTCATTTGAAAATGGATTAAAAATAAGTACAGTTATATTTGTTTCACATTTGTTGATACGCCATCATTATAATATTGATAAGTGTTGTAAATTTTAAGTTAAATACAACAAAAATACATAATCGTCATTCAAACATGAATGCCGAGCTTTTTACAAGAAGGAAGTTTGACAGCTAAAGTTACGATGTCGCATTCGATTGTCAATGTCGAGTGCTTTGGGGCACTCGAAATAAAGTCGATTGGTTTTCAATCGTATGGGTGGTTCAAGAATGCTATCACTCGTCGAATTACGGAAGTCGCATACGATTCTAAAGACGAATGAGTCTAGCATAAGGCCCCAGGCTCGCGTTAGAAAGGTGACATTTCTAAGAATATTTTTATGAAAATAAAGCTTCGTTTTGATAAATCCTGTAAAAGTTATTCCATTTTGAAAATTAATGTGTCGAGCGAGGAAATTCGTGGTATTTTGGAGTTTTACTTCCTGGAGCTTATGCTATAAAGATGTGACATTTTGTCACCCACTCGACAATAGTCGATTGGGCATCTCAATTGCTTTGTCATAATGCTATTCTTGAAAATACTCCTACAATTGAATTACAACCGCGAACGAGAAAGTGGCAACACTGACAATTCTTATTATTTACTCAAATATTTAAATTTTCAGACCATTTCATAAAAAACTTATGTTGGAAAAATGGAAATCGAATTATGGTAGAGTTGGATTTAAACTTCGGCCCGTGAGTCCACGAACGGGACCACAACTCGGTTTTTCCAACACATCTACTGCTATTCAGAATGCCGAGAAGATAAAAACCTAAGTACTGGTATGTTGCGAAGAGCTGGCGCGAACAATCATCATCATAATATTTTTTACAATCATCATCATCATTTTCTTTCAGCACCTAATGGTGCATATGGCACTGCATTGGTGCACCAATCGCAGCGTATCTTGGTAAAAAAAATAGTTACAATAAATTGTCTTTTTTTTTTTGTAAAAATAAATATTTGCGTTCTTAATATTTAATTTTGAGGTCCATTTTCAACGAGTTGTAAATAACTCACTATTAGAAAATGGGAATCAAGTTGGGGTAGAGTGGGATTCGAACCACAGACCTTTGGTCCGTGAGTCCGAGACACTAGCCGCAGGACCACAATCCGATTCAAAGTAAGATGATCAGTCTTACGTGTCAGGTGTCATTCCAGGTACTATTAAATATTCTAGTGTGAAAACACCCTTTTAAATAAATATTTCATATCAACCATGTCGGGAATCGAATCCGAGACCTCTTGCATGGTAGGCAAACGTGCTGACCACTACACCACGAGGCCGGCAATATTAACGCTTGTGTAGTATCTGTGAAAGAGCGCATGGTATGACATCGAACGCCATACGCATTATGAAAATAATCTGTCTCTCTCGCGCTCAGACGCGCTTATGAGCGTGACAGAGACAATTATTGCTTTGTTTGTTGCTATTGATTTGGTAATAAAATATACACAGGGTATTCCTGCGTTCGTCTGAATTTCGCTGCGATTTTTAATAGCAAAAATAAAATAATTTATATTCAATGTATGGGTATTTAGCTGTGGTTTAAAAACTATGGTATATAATAATAAACTCTCTCATTTAATCTAGTCACGTATGCACATGTTGATTATCTAGTGCTGGCGCGTTCGCAAAACTTACAGACACAGACACAATGAAGATTTTAAAAACCTTAATGTTAAATATTAGTCAAATGCGCTATCGTTTTAAAATCCTCTCAACAAACATCAGTTAACAAAATGTCATATAATATTTTTATTTTTTTAAAGTACATTTTTTATCAAATATTTTGTGTTCATTACAATAATAATGAACATAGGGCAAATAAAATGTAGAGTAAAAGTTATCTTGGAGAAAAAAAAAATATATATATATATACACTATTTGATAAACAATAAATCTCATTTACACACTAAAAATATAACTTGTGATAAGAATTTAAATTATATTTAATTAATTTTTATTAAAATATTATAAACACGAAATATTCAAAAAATTTACTTGTGTAAAAATAAACTAATATTTTAATTAAATTTTCTTAACCCACTGTTTTTTTTTTCATACACACAGCCCATGAGTTTCACTCAGTTTACCCTGAAGATGGCTCCTGCAATGGTAGTCGAAACGTCGGGACAAATCTAACACACACGGTATCACCCAAAAAAGAAACATATTAATAACAGTGACCGTGAAAACCTTTGCACCTATTCATCCTCATTTAATCTACCCACTTATGTTAGAGACTGAAATGTCACTATCTAAATATTTAAATTGTTTATTTATCCTTTTTCTTTCCTTCCCATCCCCTCTCCTCTCTTCATAGTATAGTGTTAATGTTTATAATTTTTTTTTTTTAATCTTCGTCTTTAATTTTTGTATAAAATTGCAAGATTCAATATGTCTATATGTCTGGGTAGGTAGGATGAAATTGCCTTAAGGCAATATGCTCGCCATTATATGTATATACAGGGTGTTCATTAAACCTTGTCACATCCAAAACCACGATCATCAGTATGAGCAAGAAGACATATTGTCACATAAAAATTTTTTTTTAGAACAAATAAAATTTAAAAAAACAAAATGTCAAAAAAAACAAAAGGTTGCTTACTTCTGCAGGGGAGAAACGAAGGGGGAGGGGGGAGACTGATATGCCGACAACCGCTCCCCTCGCTTCTCCCCTGCAGAATTAAGCAACCGTTTTTTTTTTTAAATATTTTACTTTAAAAAAAATTCTTTGTTCTAAATATTTTTTTAATATGCTTAAATGTCTTCTTGTCCGTACTGATCATCGTGGTTTCGGATGTGACAGGATTTAAAGAACACCCTGTATATTGTATATGAATATATGAATAAACCCTCTAAAGCTAGGGTTTCCTAGGACAGCGGTGCCCGTATTTTAACGGCCGTAGTGAACGGTGATGCAGTGGACAGCCGTCGTAACGGTGACTAGAGTGTGGTTTCCTAGGAAAACGGTGTTATCAACACCATTTAACACCGTTTCCCTAGGAAACCACTCTCTAGTCGACGTTACGACGGCTGTCCTCTGCATCACCGTTCACTACGGCCGTTAAAATACGGGCACCGCTGTCCTAGGAAACCCTAGCTTAACCCGACAAAGATTTTTTTCAAAGATAGCATATTTGATTAAAATTTGATATAACCTTTTAAACCACCATCCTGTAGATTTTTAATGCGTTTGCGAGTTTTGTAAACGCGCCAGCTCCTGTTAATCGATCTGTAATATGTTATAACGAAATGATGTATGACATTTAGAAAGATAATGATTTATCAAGCGTCTAAAGTCCAAACAATATAATACACAGAAAAATAAAAACATTTTTATCTTATTCAAGTGATCCGTAAAGTTTGGATTTGCGTTCATTAAGTCTTATCTATTTTCATAAATCTGTTTTTTTTTTGGTTAGGTTTAAACACCGCATTTTACACGAAACGAGCTGAACCCGGCAATGCTTTACTATTGCAAGATTTGAGTAGAGTATTTTGAGGAAAGTCTATATAAAATATTTAAGGTTCATACATTATTTTATTTTATTTTATTTTTATAAACATAAACGGCAAACCTGTCTTTTACAAACATTAATAATATTAACATATTTGGCTTAATATATTTTTTTTTTTAAACGTGAATTACCTTATACCCGAGATTTATAAAAAAAAAAAAACTAAAAATTATACAGCATTATTAGACACTCTTTATAAAATAAATACTATTATACAAATTTATAAAGAAGAAAAAATAAAAGAATTTGAGATGAATAAGTCACTCAGATGCCAACATAATATTAAAATTCCTAAATTCCAAACAAGTCATGGTCAAAATAGCTTTGTCTTCAAAGGTGTAAAAAATTATAACAATCTTCCAAATGAACTAAAAACTATTAAAAATAATATATCAATATATTTAAAGTTGATCTAAAGAAAACATATTTAAATCAACTTTAAATATATTTAAAGTTGATCTAAAGAATTTTTTTGAACACGCGTAAACACAACATTAAATTTTAATTAGTATGAATGTATTACTGTTTTATGTTTTTTCTTTATATATCCTTTGTTTTAATTTTTCGTTTTCATGTACTCGTATTTAAAATTATTTAAACTGCTATAAATAAACAACTAAAACAGTGTACGTCACTCTCCAAGCTTGTGCTTGTTGCAAGAGTAAGTTTCTTTTTTGGAGAGTTACAGTGATAACATTTACTAGATGTGTAAAAGTAGATATGTTTAGAATTTTACAAAAACATGTACTTTTTATGAAATTTATTAATAAAATTATATTTTTTAAATATTTGGAATTTATTTTTGATAGTTTTAAACTTCTACTGAATGTGTTATATAATTTTTAGGTTAAATTTTTGTTTCTAAATCTAAGTATTGTATATTTAAAAAAAATAATTAAACTAAATATGTTTATAATTTCATTTATTTAAAATAAAACACTTTGTAAATTTACCACACAAGAGTTTAATACATTAAAACACGACTAGTTTCGGGTAATCAGTATAACCCATCCTCAGGTGTAAATATAAACTAAACTAAATTATGTACATACACAGATTGACCTTAAATTTTAAAAATAATTTAACAGTGAGAAAAGTAGATGGATTTTTAAAAATAACTTTTATAATTATTTTTTGTATTTTTTCAACCGGTAAAATATTTGTTTTAAAAGCACCATACAATATTAATTTATCATGCATACAATATTTTTTTATTTAATTCATACAATACCATTTATTGTTTAAGAATGTTTTTGAGTAAATTTTCTGATTTTTCTCTACCTAAACCCTTTTACGAATTTATTTCATTGAATCCGGGTCATGGTTTCGCAATGTTCTGGTAACATATTGAATATTTTGGGGCCCAGAAAACTGAAATTTCTTTGCCCGAATTCAGAGTTTGTGGTAGACCCCATGACCCATCCTCTAATAGATCCATATTATCCGCAGAAGCCGTGTTCAGCAAGCGAATCGCACAATTAATGGGTGAATTCTGACTTTAAAATGTCTTGAATTTAATATTATTTTAGAATTATCACATATCTAGTAAAAAGAAATAAATGGGTAGAAATGATAAGGAATTTAATGAAAGAATCTGATTGAGATCCACAAAAAACAAATGCTGTTTGTAAACATTCAAAAACAAACTTTTTTCTATACACAAAAAAACAACATCTTTCCATTTTTTTGTAAATGGATTCTCCTGGAATGCAACCCTGTTAGATCGATGAATAATACATTTATGCTCCTTACTTATTTTTTACTATTAGATTGAAGATTTTAATATCTACGAACACGCACAGCGCAACGATCTATATTTCTCTGATAACCATACGCAAATCGGTTAAGCCGTTTAGGAGGAGTTCAGTGACATCACACGTACAGAGGAATTATATATATATTTATATATATATAAAGATATGTATTTCATTGCTATGAAATTATTCTTTTTTGAATACTCTGTTTTATCTCTGATGTATATTGTAAAAAAAAAAACAAAAAATAATAGTAAAATATTTTTTTAAGTGCATAAGTACCTTAATCCCGGGAAAAAATACGTTTGTATAAAGAAAAATCAAATCGCGTTTCCTCCAAACCACAAACATTTGGACATTGCTTAAAATATTGTTGAAATTATGTTTCCCATTATTAGCGAAAATCACTATAGTCTTTAAAATATAGCTTGATTAGAATGACAGCTGTTAAACTAATTTCATTAGTGATGGGAAATTACTGATCACCGATCAAATCGATTTTATCAGTTATTTCATGCAATCATGAACTTCTGTTTCCGAAAATTGATATAAAAACGCAAAAACAAGCCTATTATATCGTGTCTAACACAATTATTCACCAAAAAAATTAGACATTTATACTTTTTTCATGAACAACATCAAATGAATTATTTTTTTCTTCGATCAATTTGTCCCATCTCTAACGTTTTTGCAAAATGATGTAACCTTGTAAGAACGTCGCTAATAATTAGGCTTATTTTAGTTTTCTTTTAGTTTTAAAGCTGATTTTATAAATTAATGTTGATTTATGTTTCAAGCATTGTAATAAAAAAATAAATGAACACGCCAGATACAAATGATTTTTAGTGTGTCAATATAAATAACTCCTTTGACGTTACTACAAAGTTATGTCGTCAATTTTTCTAACAACTGTCATTCTAATCATGTTACATTTTAAAGACTATACCTGTCTACATTTCTTTTCATTTTCAAAAATGACAATATCGCACTACCTGCCAACGTTTCAGACCGCAATCTAGCGTTCATCATCAAAGCTGATGTCTCAGAAATCAAGATAAAATAAATAGTTGCAACATCAAGAGATGACTTTGTTTCCTGGGTTATTTGTAATGGTGTCCATTTTATACACCGCACCGCCGCAATCCTTTCGAAATTTTATCATTAGCATAGAAACGTAAAACTATTTCCTTGTGTCAATATATGAATAAATTATAAAATGGAATAAATATATTAAAAATTACAAATCTAGCATACTAAGCAAATCATGTAAGAGCGAAGTTGTTTTTTTGACAATTTTCATATAAATATAAATCGTAGGTAATAAAATTATAATATAAAAAATGTGAAAACCAAAATAAGCATTTCTGCACGTTTCCACTTTTCAGCTGATTTGCAAAAAAAACAACTATTAAGTAGGTACCTATTTTGCTATCTGCTAACTGTCATAGATCGTGTCAAATTAATGGCGTAAGCTAATACGATGTATTTGTACATTTTAATTGTTACGAACTAGCAAAATCCACCAAATAAATCATTTAGCCTTGCATGCACCTGGTTTTACTGGAAACGCAATCTAACCAGATTCTATTGACACGAATATATTTTTCCTTCAAAAAATATACACACACGAAACCAGGCGATATGGCCTTGCCTTGAAACGTTTAAATCACAAAAAGTGGAAGCAATATAGGCTGATTGATCATGCTGGGAAACTGCCGTCATCCTAATAGCCAAACAAAAGAAAATTGGCGTGTAAACAGAACACTCACCTCGCACTGGAGGAAATATCTCGCGATACAGCTATTCCATGATTTTGTACACAAAACTTCGCGAGTTGTCGCTGTAGACAACTTTTACTTTTTTTAATTCCAGGAGGACGCGAGACGCGAGTTTACGCGACGAACCTCTCGCGAACACAGCCTGACACAGCCTTACACTGATTCGCGATCGCGACTCACGAGAGAATGTTAGTTTCGAGATTCTTGCTAGATTGCTCCTGTCATTGTACAAGAACTGTCAAACGCGCCGCGTACTACGTCAAAAGTACATCATGTACTTTCAGCCGCAGAATAACATATTGCGCAATTCCGCTATGTCTAAAAAATATGCAATCGCTAGCGCAGTACCTAACTAAAACGTATGGAAATGTTTTTTTTTTCAGAAAATATAATGTAGATGCAGCATTATGATAATAATTGGTTATGTTGGTGCACTTGTATGTTGGTGCATGGCTAGGATACAAATAACTCTTTAGATTTTAGATCATCTTATGTTTTATACATTATGAAAGTGCGTGATGTACATTTTGCATACATATTATACTTTGAATCGAACCACTTGGAAAAGATCATAAAAAAATAAAACTTATGTCCCTCAATTAGTTTTTATTTATATTAAAACAACATACACAATTGCGAAATTAACAGTAAAGTTTACAGTAGTAAAATATCGCATTCAATTCGAAGAGAATAGTTTTTTTGGATTCATTTATTCAAAATCATAAAATATAATAATAATCCTATTCAAATACTACATGAAAAAATATAATCAAAAGAAGGCGTAAATGTTTTCTCGTGGTTTTTCTGTAAAATGAAACACTTAGAAAAAAATTATACTGAAAATGTTGACTTATGACTTTGGAATAGGCAAAACTCAGTATCAAACGACCCACTTAAAGATATAAATCGTGCTACAAAATTATACTTTAATATGAAAAAACTGAAGAACCTAATATTTTTTAAAGTTTTAAACAAAATTTAAAAAAAATCCAGGGTTTATTTTTATGAAAAACCGTTTTTTTTCTTTTTTTTATAAAACGACTTCATAACATGAGTAGTCTGCTTACTTAGAGAGGTAGTAACGTATTGAATAATGTGTGAGCTCATCTTTTATTACGGACGTTTTCTATTTCTATTTTGTTTATCTAAAAGAAACGCCTTTAAAAATGTGACTCCGTCGGCACGTGTTTTGCGCGTATGAATGTCTTTGTAGTATCTCGTGTCTCGTTACGACGGTAATGTTGGTAGCGCAATCCATACCGATTACCGATCTTCTTCTTCTCTTCTGTGTTCTCTTTTATAAAATTTCATGGCAGCGTGATAACCTTACATGTGGTAGTTTTCTTTCAAAATTCGCCGGATTTTACAGAAGAGCCGAAAAATAAATATACAATGGGGGCTTTTCTCAGTTCTCGGAAGGCGAGCATGCATGCCGCGATCGAACCACCCAAAGATATCACAGTTGTCGAATCTAAACTGGAAAACCCGGGCTCCTTGGACGATCTACACAAAAAGTGCAAGGGTTAGTGGATCTATTTACACCTAAAAGACTTCTTTACTATCTTCCGATGTCCGCATTTTCAATGTATCTTAGTGGCTCGTTTTGCGGTCAAGTATTTTATTATTGACATCGTTCGTTCATCGTCGAAGATAGTTTCGATTCTATCAAACCGATTGATTTCGCTGATTTTTTGTATAAAAACTCTCATTATTATGAAATATTGCGAAGTAATATTACGTCTATGATATTTTTCGATGTTTCTTTTATCGTTTCCAATAATTTTCAGTCATCAAATAAAATGATATGTTTTATCAATGAAATGGATTATTTTTATAAGCGTATCAAGTATATTATTCAGTCAAATTTCAGGGTTTGGTTTTGTTTTCGGAGATCTTTCCAGTGAATTTTGAAGGTGCTAAATTGGTGTTGGTTTTGTTTTCAGAGATCTTTCCAGTGAATTTTGAAGGTGCTAAATTGATGGTGAATAGAGGAATCAGCAATCATTTTCAGGTTAGTTTTCTTATCAATGAACTAACGTTGGATCCTTACTACTTAACCCTTAACTACTATCGTCCAAAAATATTACGTCTCTAAGTATGGCTCAATTTGTACCATAATTTTAAATGCAGTTTATGAGTGTAAATAGTACAAACATAAATTAAAATCCTCTCTCATATAAAATATTATTTATTTGTGAAAGGAAAGATCACTTATCAAATTTAAGAAATTATGTAATTAAATTAGAAAACAAAAAAATACTGTTCACAATGTAAAATCTGACATGATCGTAAATGGTTCTCACCTATTCAGAATCCATGTCCAGGACTCTGCCATGTGCGAATGTCAGCTTAAGAAGGAAGATTTAAACCACGTTTATCCTGAGTTCCTATCCGACCTCTTTGATATCAACGTCCCGTTCCCTAATCGTACTCTAACTCTCCTGTCCCCACCCAATAAACATGAGGGTATTTGAAGCAAGCTAAGAAATCTCCACCAAAATAAGAAAATTAGTTATTGACGCCAAAATAAACTATACATAAAAACCTATCTACCTAAATAATAGCATAATTCAAAACCGTCTCTAAATCTTGCAAAAAACAGATTTCAACTAGCTCCTCCACAGTTCTAACCCTGGTCCGTTCTCGTGTGTTTCTTCTGACCCCTCTACGTCCCTTAATCTCCTTTGACTAGCTGAAGTATGATATTTTTATCGCCTCTTGGCACAATTAAATAATTAAATTATAATTCCAGATATCTCACACCCTGAATATGAGTTCCATGTCGCCGAGCGGGTACAAGGTGGGCGCCACGTACGTGGGCACCAAGCAGATCAGCCCCACGGAGGCCTTCCCCGTCATCCTAGGGGACCTCGACCCGGACGGGAACATCAATGCCAACGTCATCCACCAGTTCAGTCCGGCCGTGAGGTGCCGCTTCCTCGGCCAGGTAACCCGCCATCTTGTGACATGCACGTGCGTGAATAAAGACCAAAGACTGATGAAGTGAGTCATCATGTTATATTGAGTACAATACAATATATTCTGCAAGACTAACAGTATTGCGCAGAAAACGTCCGTCTAGTTAAGAGCGACGTCCTGCAATGCATGCGCTATGAACTCATGAAAAATAATGGAACGTGGCCTATTAAGAGACCACAGGGCGTGGTAACACCCAGTCATCCCAAACAGTCAGCTCAACAAATCAGCTCAACACAGTCACTATAACCAATAACCAACTGATGGAACGAATTTCTTTTTTTGTTTTTGTCTCTTTCACACAAACACCGGCCACAAAACAACATCTCTGCCATCCTTCTTATAAGCTCTATTCTCATGCTCTTTCTTATGCTGTAAAACAGATTTATTGTGGTATTTATCACTTTCATTTGTATAATTATTCTTCGCACAGTAAGGATGAATATTTTTTGTTTTAAAATCCATCACATTTATAGAAATTTTACTTTCCAAATCTGATGTGAAAATGGCCATTTGAAGATTACAAAAATTACAACTTCATTAAAAAAAATTAAGAGACATATCAAGTCTTGTATCGTATGTAGACTAGTGTGACATCACAGCCACACAAGAGTTATTAAATAAATCAACATCATTACGGTTCAAAGGTTTGACGATTGTGTGTATTGTCGATCAGGTGCAAGGCATGACGCTGTCGGCCCTGCAGCTGACCACAGAGTACCGCGGCGCGGTGCACACGGCGGGCGTGACGCTGGGCAGCCAGGAGCCGCTGGAGGGCAGCGGCGTGCTGGTGGGCCACTACCTGCAGGCGGTCACGCCGCGCCTGGCGCTCGGCTCGGAGCTCGTGTACCAGCGCAGCGCCAAGATCCCCGGCGGGGAGATCGCCGTCGTATCCGCCGTCGGCCGCTACACTATGTCCGGTAACGAATGCAATTCTCAACCGTTACATACATTTATGTCAAACTAGGAAATGACAGTTGGTGAAAACATATCCGTCTCATATTTTTGGTATTCCCGGTTTATTTTGATACGCCAAATTTTAAGGGAGCAATAAAAAAAGTGTAAAACTGAGGAAAACTCTGAAGTGAGGAAATGAAATATGTTTAGAAAAAATGAAATTACATAAAAATATATCTATTGTACTAGACTGTGTTAAATATACTGTAGAAAAACTCCCGAAATTTAACTATTTATTATAAAACAATTTCTGTATAATATAGTGCTACCTATCTATGTTCATTTAAAAATACAAATGATACGTTTTTTCTTGTATCACGTAAAATTACTCCAATATCAAAAGTAATCACACACAAGTTTATCTGACATCTTAATCAAAGTAAAATAATAATAATCAGATATTTTAAGCGGGAAATAATGCGTATAATAATAACAAACAAAATTAACAAGCGGATAGATTCCTTGGTACCTACACTCTACACTACGCACACAGATGCGTCTCTACTATCATCTCGCAGGGAACAGCCAAATGTGAACCAATTGTTTTTACAGTTATTTACTAGGAAAAAGACAATAGATCCTGTTTACTGCATACCAAAATAAAGCAGGGACGAGTTGGAGTTTGAGTATCGTCTATTGTCTTGTTAACCTTAATAATAAGTTAAGGAATGCTATCTTTGTTTAGTTTTTTTATTTTTTTTATATTTTACTTTTTGTGCTGTTACATGTTCACTTAATTGCCATACTTACTAGTTCTTTGCTCAATGTATTATTATTGCGTTTCTTAAAATGATTTTTTATTATTAACTTTTTAAAATCATTCTTATGTTGTTGAAATTCCATTTGTCGATGCGCTTTGAAGCTGCAAGACTTTTTGTGATGTTAACTATCATATTATTTTCATCATATTATGTAAATGTTATCAACTATCAAATATCTAAATTTAGTAAATGGGGTCTAGAATTTCAACCGTCCATGCGCTCAGTAGCTGCAAGACTTGTTGTTATCTAACTTCCAATTTTATAAATTTGCATTTTATTTCGTTTTTATAATATCACTCAAACTCTAAACTTCTTTGTCAAATAAAATTTTTAAAAATAAAAATGTAAATAGGGGCTAGATTTCTTATTGTCCATGCGCTCTGTAGCTGCAAGATGTTCTGTTATCTAGCTCATATATATCATAATTGGAGACGAGGAACTAGAATCCCAACCGTCCATGCGCTCTGTAGCTGCAAGACGTGTTGGGATATTTATTTATTGTACAGCGCCCTTGAGGTGATTTTCACAAAAATGGCGCTATATAAATTATCCAAACATTATTATTATTAAAATGGGGATTGAAATGATGATGCTAGCAAGTTTGATAGACAAAATGATTTGTTCCATTATAAATGTAACAACTTGATTGATGACGCTGATCGACTCCATCTGCTTTCATTCCGTATATTAATATATTTATTATTGTTTATTTCCCTTGGCAATGTGCTAACGATGTTTAATTTACAGATGCGGAAATTTCTGGGACATTAGGAATGACAGGACTTCACCTGTGTTATTATAAGCAAGCTAGTGAACAAGTTCAGGTAACATATGATTAATTTTTAAAGCAAATGAACGTAGCACTGACCACAGTAATGAGGAACTTCAGCCCTACGGGAAATGGGATACAATTTTTTTTTTTCTTGCGCGGGGTAAAAATTAGAGCATTAAATTGTAACGCAAAGTTTCTTGAAAATGTGCGGAAAAAATAATCAAAAATATTTTAATAAAAACGCATTACTTAATGACGTCACCGGTTCATGTGAATCAACCTATGGTCTGAGAGCTGTGGAAGATTTCCGGTCTGCTTGTCGCTTCTGGACCAATGGGAAGAACTGAATGAGAATAAGCGGAAATGAACCTCTGACGTTACACGCGGAGTTATTTCAGAAATACAAAACTTTTTAAAATCGTAGCGCTGATAATAGGATATATAAAAATTGAAAACATTTTTTTTGACTTAGTTTAATAATAATAATGTTTGGATAATTTATATGGCGCCATTTTTGTGAAAATCACTTCAAGGGCGCTGTACAATAAATAAATATCCCAACACGTCTTGCAGCTGCAGAGCGCATGGACGGTTAGGATTATAGTTCCTCGTCTCCAATTATGATATATATGAGCTAGATAACAGAACGTCTTGCAGCTACAGAGCGCATGGACAATAAGAAATCTAGCCCCTATTTACATTTTTATTTTGAATTTTTTTTTTTTTTACAAAGTTTAGAGTTTAAGTGATATTTTAAAAAACGAAATAAAAAGCAAATTTATAAAATTAGAATTTAGATAACAACAAGTCTTGCAGCTACTGAGCGCTTGAACGGTTGAAATTCTAGACCCCATTTACTAAATTTAGATATTTGATAGTTGATAACATTTACATAATATGATAAAATAATATGATAGTTAACATCACAAAAAGTCTTGCAGCTTCAAAGCGCATCGACAAATGGAATTTCAACAACAAGAATGATTTTAAAAAGTTAATAATAAAAAATAATTTTAAAAAACTGCAATAGTAATACATTGAGCAAAGAACTAGTAAGTATGGCAATTAAGTGAACACGTAACAGCACAAAAAGTAAAATATAAAAAAGTAAACAAAGTCTTTAAACAAATTTAAAAAAACCACTGGACTTCCTCATTGCTAATAAAAATATGTCAATCGAAGCTACAAAAATAAATAAATAAAATAAGATAAAACATTTAAGTTTATAAGTGAAAATTCTTGATAAAAGTTCATTGTAATTTATTATATAAATAAAAGACGAGTGATACTTTAATCCACAAATTTGGAATATCCAGTGACCCGTTTCATCGCTTTTGCGACTTTTCGCGAATAGTATCTTTATTAAGAAATTCAATGTATTTATTCAAAACAGAGGTAAGTATGGAGAATTCAAAATTGTATGAGAGTAAATTAAATTAAATTATTTTTGTCTTAAGGACCATTTACAAAGTGTTTCAGGTTAACTAATGAGTTGATATAATATTTCTAATGAGTTTAAGTATTGTATATTTAATTTTCTAAAAAAATTATTAATAAATTTCATAAATGACACATGTTTTTTAAAATTCTATACAGATCTATTTTTATACATCTAGTAAATGTTGTCACTGTCACTCCAACAAAAGAGACTAACTCTTGTGCTTGGAGAGTGACTTACACTGTTGTATTTGTTTATTTATAAGAGTTGGTGATATAAGATGTCGCGATAGCGATGAAACCGGTCACCCGATATTCCAAATTTGTGGTTTAAAGTATCACTCGTCGTTTATTTACATAATAAATTAAAATAAGATAAATAAATGTGTTTCAGATCGGAGTAGAATTAGAAACATCATTACGGGGACAAGAATCTGTAGGAACAATCGGTTATCAGGTGCAACTTCCCAAGGCTGACTTAGTTTTTAGAGGTAAATTTCTTATCTATTTCAGCAAACATTGTCAATTATTCATTCGTTTTTATTTAGTTTGAAAAGAGTGGAGTCCTGCGTTGGATTTGGACATGTAGACCGAATAGACATTGCCCATGTTGATGATCAAGAATTGATGGTTTGTTTTTGGTTTTACGACAAACGTGTAACGGACGGTTTCGGTTTATGCTTGCAACTCTTAAATACAACTCGACATGAGTACCAACGTCACCATTGCATATTGTCACTAAGTAAACAAAAAATCGTTTATATAGTTCATACAGATAATTAAAAACAAAAAAAAACTTTAATAAATGGTTACAAATATACCACTTTCTAAATTTCAAATACACTTCAAAATTTTTCGCGCACATTCTATTTCACAAATAATTGCAACTTTTTATGAATCGAGAGATATTTTCTCTTGTTAGTAGACTTTATAAATAAAATATAACAGAAATACCTTTAAAAAATATTGTTTTTATCTAATTTATGGTTTTTTTAATTTTTTATTATTGCGCGATTAAAAAAAAAAGATTCGTTTTAAAATGGCAAAATTGTATGATTTCCTAATTTCGCATTCGTTTTACCAGACTACAGCCTTAAGGGCCTCTCTAGAAAATTATTCCTCTGAGCTATGTATATAAAGTGTTTTAATAATAATATGGATGATTTTTATTGCGTTTTCCAGCAATGGTGGACAGTAATTGGAGTGTGGGCTGCGTACTGGAGAAGCGTCTCCAGCCACTGCCCTTCAGCTTTGCCCTCTCTGGTATGGCCAACCAGACCAAGCAGCAGTTTCGCTTCGGCTGCGGCCTCATCATAGGATAACTCCTCGTCATCAAGGGATAACTCTTCATCATAGGATAACTCCTCACTGTAGGATAACTCCTCGTGTCCGCAGTCACATAGACACTGAGGCACCCTGTTACAAACTCGGCCAAACAAACAAACTCTTAGATATTATCATCAAGTTAAACCAAACGTAGTTCATACCACCATTTAAATTTTCACTTGTATGTCGAACTGTTTTGAGGTTTCTACCTCATCGTCAAGACTTATAGCGAAAATTATATTTGTTTGTACAAATTTATAAACATACAATTGTTTGAACATTTTTGAGAAGGGAATTTGGAAGTCTAGGGATTTACGGGGCTTATGACCTGTCATTGGCTGGTTTAAGTGGCCACTTTACACACTGTGTAAATGTTTTCCCTCTCTGTTGAAATAAATTTAAATATGAACAACTCCCTAGGGTGGAAATCCAGCCAGTCTGCAAGCATTTGGACATACTCAAACATTAAAAAAACAAACAGTTGCTTACTTCTGCAGGGGAGAAGTGAGGGGAGCGCCGTGCAGCATTAGACTCCCCCCCTCCCCCCTCGTTTTTCCCGGGCAAGAGTAAGCAACCATTTGCTTTTTTTGATATTATATTTGTTCTAAAAAAATATTTTAATGTGCTAATATGTCTTCTTGCTCATGCTGATCATCGTGGTTTCGGATGTGACAGGGTTTAATGAACACCCTGTATAAACAATATTTCCTTTAGTCCACTCCTGTCTAGTTTTAAAGATCGTACCCATCTCACTACGCGCTTTCCATCTTTAAAAGAATAACATGACAAAAGACTTGTCTTATTAACTCCATATGTTCGATGTAATATTTTGTATCACTGTAAAAATAAAATACAATCGAAATCATTAGTTAAGTATACATTGATAAAGAGGCTTGTGTAGCTTTGAAACCGGCCGGTAAAAACAATAAAATAAGTTGTTAAAAACAAAGTTTTTTTATATTTATTTTATTTTAACAAATCACAAAGTTAGTGCTTCAAACATATATTTTATAAATGACTCTAGTCTTTATAAACAGTTTCGGGAAAAAGATGAGCATTTTCATTTTACATTTTAAATGTCTAACTTATTTTGTGATTTAACTTGATGATAAAATATTTATATAAGTTTGGTCAGCAGTCTATTGGTGTTATAACTCAGTGTCCAATTGACGAATGGTGTTGTTTCAAAGACTTGTTTTGGGTGCGAAGTACAGAGTGAAAATTCGTCGGCCCGTTGTTAAATTTATGCCTTAGCATAAAGTGTGAATTTGAATAGTTATTAGTAATTACACAAACCATGCTGATAACCGTTAATTAAATTGACGATCTGTTCATTTGATCAATTATAGCAATTTGAATGTTTATCAATTTGACGGACTATCAATATGACAGTCAATTGGTTTGATAGACTATCAATTTGACAGTCAATTATTTTAACAGCCTAGCAATTTGACAGACTCAATGAGGAAATTTGGTGATATATTTTTATTTTCTAATAGACCATCAAACTATGCCAAAAAAATATTGAAATATTTTTCTGTATTGTGTTACCAGTACTATGATTTTTTAAAGTTTTATAATTTTTTTTTTTTAATAAAAAAGAAATATTAGCGTTCTTATAATTTACCCAAATATTAACATTTTGAAGTTGTAAATAACTCTTATCAGAAAATGGAAATCAAGTTGGGGTTTGAACCTCGGACCTCTGATCCGTGAGTCTGCAACACTAGCGCCACAACCCGATTCAATTGACCGTTAGTTAAACCGTAAACCGAAAATCTATCATAACACTATCATTGGTTGATTCGGAAAAACTAGTGACGTCGTTCAAAGTAGTTTGTTTTTATTAAAATCATTTTTTTTTTACATTTTCAAGAAACTTCGCCGTACAATTTAATGAAGATATAGCTATCAATATAAAAAATGAAGTTATGATATTTATTTTTCACAGTGGCAAAATCTGCTGATTGGAAAGTTGGCTTCCCGGAAATCGGAAATCTATCACAACGCTATCGTTGGTTGATTCGGAAGAACAAATGACGTTGTTCAAAGTAGTTTGTTTTTTAATGATAAACAAATATTTTTAATTATTTTTTTGTACATTTTCAAGAAACTTCCCTTTGCAATTTAATGCTATGATTTTTACCACGCGTAAGAAAACATTTTTAGTATCAAATTTCCAGTAGCTCTGAACTTCCTCATTATATAGTCTAGCCATTTGAAAGTCTACCAATTTGACATTAGATTTAATACTTTGAAAGTCTAATCAAATTTAACACTACGGTCTTATTTACAATTTTACTGCCCATTGATTTAAAATGATACCAATCTGGTAATTTATTCATTTTCATTTGTTAATTTATCAAATTTTTAATTTGACTATAAATGTATTCGTCAACTTATTAATTTGACAGTATTTTCATTTAAAAATGTTACTTTGACAGTCAGTCCATTATTAAGAGAGTGTGTTAATTTGACAGTCCAATTATAGTCTTGATTTAAAGGTCCATTTATTAGAGTTGTCGTTTTATCCACATCTAGTCATACGCACATTCTCGACATGACTGTATTTATTTTATAAATGTTACCATCATGCCAAGCTTTTCTCCGTCTTTTTCCACCTACATTCCTTATTCGCACTCACCACATCTTCATAATTCCCTTTCCGCACCTGATGGTGCATAGGGCACTGCATTGGTACACCAATCGCAGCATATATTGATCATTTTTGTTACACGAAGGTAAGAGGATCAGTCTTACCCGTCTCTTCGTCGGGACGCTCACTACATCAACATGCAAATACTTAAACGCAATTTCACTTTTGCTATCACCGTAGTATACAAAATATTTACGAAAAAATAAATTCATTAAATGCAGAGTTAAAGCAGATGCCAACACCACCATGTCCGACCATGCCCTAAAATTAGGTCAGTAATATTCAGCTATATGTTTGTAGTGGTGGGGATTAGGGAGGAGTGGAGCTAAGGGGTTGAACGTTACGTGTCCTTTTTGTCCATTTTACTACTTAAAAGATTAGGTCACTTTGGTGATGCAGATCAACTGATTCTTATCCTCTCGGTGACAGGGTCTTGTCCACCTCTATTTAACATGCGCGGTCTGCCCATCGATTGAATGGAATCAACGCTTCGCTAAAAATTTTGACTTAACAATCAGTACCAAATCAGTACGTCATATATTACTTCAGTTTCATGTTGGCTTTAGCTGTCATTTCCTCTGAGAGACACGATTTTGACGGCTATTCCGGATGTAACCGCGAACAAGTTAATCGCAATTCAGTAGCACAAACTTCTTTAAAACTTCACCAGCCCGACGATGTCGTAAGAGCGATGATGCCAGTTTCTGGTCCATAAAAATTAGTGGTCAAATAAAGCGTCAACCTATCTTCGGGTGAAATAAAAAAGAATACTGCTTTAAAAAAACTTCACCAAAATGTCAACAGATGTCACCTGCAAAAAAGTGTCAAATAATGTGAAGGTTCCTGCTTTAACTAGATATTCACCGAAACATCTTTTTACATGGTTTTGAAATATCACTGCATAATTTATTTATTTTTTAAATTTGAACATTAATTTAACAATAATAAGGCCAATGATCACAAAGAAAACAGTCACAATAATCCAATCTCAGAGTAAAAAGGCCCCACCGCTGTAGAAACATTTTTGCTCTATTTCACAGAACAAAAGCGTTGCAAATTTTTGGTTTGCAATTCTCGACCTGAGTACCTACAGCCCATTGTTTTGCTGTAAACTATTGCTAACTTCGTGATGGATAATTCTAGAGTGATTTTTGTCCGCATGGACGGCTCTACAACTGTGGCGCCTTTTTACTCCGAGATAAAAAAACGTGTTTTTAGTGGGTAACACAAATTCTAAATTTAAAGTTACCTAGTTGTATTAATTACCCCACGATATTATACTTATTATGTAAAAGAGCGATGTAGGGCATTCAATAACGCGTTGTTAAATTAATGTTCAAAAATATTTTCTGTTTAGTTTTTGGACCATATTATTTCGAAAACTTATAAAAAAAATAATGTAAAATGAAGTTCACTGATGCGTGTTCATCGAATAAAATAATGTTATGTTTTTGTCATATTCAATTTACATTTTTTGTTGCGTTCACTGTATTGAATGAAAAATACAGTATTTTTTAAATCAATTTCGTTATTATGTTTTGTTAACTGCTACATATTATGTATTTTGTTATAATTTAGCATGTCGCCCGCCTCTTGTAATCGGACCATAAACTTTTTGAGTTGTACATAAATAATTATAAAACTAAACACACTTAATGTTTATATAAGTTGAGAATATTATAGAATTATAAATATATAATAAAAAGCCTTGTTTTATTTGTGCAGATGTGCTGTATCAACAGTAAAATGGCTAAAGCTTTGGTTTCCTAAGAAACTGGTGCTGGGTGGCTGTCGCTTACTACGAGATGTTTAACCTTTCCCTTACAGTCCTAAAAACACCCGCGCGCTACGGTGCTGTGTAGTCGCTACACATTGAAAAATAAGAAATTTAAAAAGGGAAATATGGAATATTGGACAAACCGGACTTGTGGAGAAATGGAATGGCCTTCCCGAAAAAGCAATTGGTGCTAGTTCAGTGAATGTCAACTAGATGCACGCAGCAATGTATAATAACCATGTACACTTGATATACACGCATCAGCTTAATAATTGCTAGTGTATTATTAATAATAATAATTTGCACAATTTTTTTTAATATCTTCATCGGTAACATCGTAATTGAACATGTTAAGCAAAAAAAATATTTGTATATTCTATTTTTCACACAGAAAATTAATTTTACTTCGTAGATAAAATTTACGATATCTGTTAACTTACCGTGGTAATCAGGGCCCTGGACTGGCATCTGGGGCATGAGCAAGCACCTAACCTCCATGTGACGATATACGCAAGGCCGCTGTTATTACTCCGAGGAAAGGGGGACTCGTGTACAAGTGTCAAATAAAAAAACGGTGATATTTTTATGTTCTTTTATTTAGAATCAAGAAACCCATACAATGGAAGATTCTCTCTAGGATGGTAAAATTACTAAAGAAAACCAATAAATTCTATAAAAAGAAACGAGCATTTGACTTAAAGTATATCTTGGTTCAGTTAGTTCATAATTTATACATACATTTCGTGCAAAAACAACAATAATTATATTAGAATATCAGTTCCAAATAAATAATAGTAAAATGTCAAGCCATTAGTTCAAGATCACAAAATAATGTTCAAATTTAGTAATGGCACTGCAGTTTAGGAATATAAAAATATATTTACAACAAAAACATGATTTTTATTTTATCGGGTGCTGGCGTAAGCCGTGTCCGTTCTTTCCAAATGAAGAGAACGAGAGAACGCAACAAAAAATTAATGATTGATAAAAAAATCAATATTTCCATCTTCGGTGTACATGCGCAAATATTGCGAGCAGCGGGCAGCTTTATTCCTCGACTGAACGAACAGGAAGGATGTGTCTAAAATAATACATGTAACGTAAAAGCAAACACCATATCCATAGAATCAAGAATAGTCCAGAAGCATAAGCGCATCAAACAGGTGACTAAACTACTCTTAAAAGAGTAGCTTTACGTTTTGACTCATTAGTTTCTTTGTAGGCATCGCTCAGTACGCAACTCCCGATTTGAATTCAACTATGTGTAAGTAGCAAATGCATTACTTAAAAATTGAATTATTTTTCCATCTGTCAGATTGTCAAAGAAAACAAAATGGACATTTTGTTAGTCTTGCCAGGGTAGTCAAATTGTTTACTCTATTTTGCTCATCTGATGAGAACTAATGAAAATTGGACCTCTCGGATTAAACAACGCCATGGTAGACATTTGACCGACATTATCTTTAAAACATCAAATATTATTTAACACGACAAAAAAAACAATTTTATGCAAAATAAAATTTGTTTTATTTCTTAAGTTCAAAGTTCATTAATTCAATTACTCTTATTAAACGACCCTTTACTTATCTACTCTGTTGTGTTAATCAAAGTTAAAAAATTTTAGAGAAATTAACAAATTGCTTTTTTAAATTTTTTTTTTTTATCTTACATTTGTGTGATGATTATATTTTTTGCGATCTGGCAACGTTACGCGGCGACTTCACGCATGCGCGCGGCGTAAGTGGGGTTTTTTTTGACACAGTTCGATGTATTCAAATATGACTCAACGCTCCTTCTGGACTATTCTTAATTCTATGACCATATCTAGGATAGATCAACTAGTTGAGCAATTTTTTTTCTTTCGAATTACGTATAGCCTTTACCATTTTGTTTTTCTTTTGATGCTCATTTTTAAATTTGGAAAAAAAAACAGACACAACTTAAGTTAACGCCTCATTAAATAATTAGCAAATAGCCAGTGTCTTAAAAAAATAAACATTGATACTTATTAAATAATATGATTATTATTTGCATTCGTAATGCAATATTTTTTTGCTGTAGATTTTCTCAATCTAGATTTAAAGAGTCCTTTTTATTTTGGAAGTAAAATTTAGTCAATTTCACCAAACGCAAATAGACCAATCAGCAATGGATGAGTAAAGGTATGATTACATCATTGTGGTGTGACGGTGAGAGTTCTTATTATTACGGTGTGTTGAGGCTCTTCTGTCATTTTTACTGATTATTCTCTAAGCCGACTTCGGCCGGCTCTCGGAGGATCTCACGGTTTTGTATTTGATCCGACATTATTAGATGACAGGGGAGGAAGAGGCGATTTTGGATACACCCTATAAACGAGACGAGAGAAAAGGCTGGTGAATTTCACTGTCTTGTCAAGGAGTTAGACACTGATAATGAAAGATGTCATATCGTCGGTAATACCGCGAAACCTGTTTCTTTTTACATAATGTATTGCTAGTTTTTACTCTAATTAATGATAGTTTTTTCGACACTAAGCGGTACTTTTGTTGATTAAAAATTAACAGAACACTTTTGAAAATCCTCTGCCAAAAAATTCAATTGAGAGTTAGGCAGTATTGCAGTTAGCACCGACAATACATATTTTAAACTTAGTCAAATTCAGTTTCAAGATTTGAAAATGACATTAAAAAACGAATACTTTACAACTATAGATCTCACGTGCTCAATCAGTTAGTCTATCGTGACTACACATTAAAAGCAAATGTTAAGGCGAGACTTTTCTAGAAACTTGTATTGTTGTAGGCAGTGGCGTGCATTCCAAATAGGCACACAAGCAGTGCCTACCCTACTAAAATTTAATTAAAACAGTAAAAAAATAATATAAATAATCAAGTAACTATTTGTAAAATTTAAAAAATGCGCCAGATATAATTAAGTTAAGTGCTGTGTCGTATCGATTGCGCGCCGCCATCCGCCAGGGTCGGCTAAGACATAAACTACAAATGCTTATTTTGTTCATATCGCAGCTGTTGTTTATATGAACAAAACGTGTATGTGAGGGTTTTTTTTCAGTTGTAATTACGCGTGTATGGGTAACTTCGTAGGCAGTGCTTGTCATGAACTTTGCTGCATTGTTTTGCGAAGAAAAAATGAATACGTTACTGACATCTAGCGTTTTTTTCAATTATTATTTAATAAAAGACGGTCAAATATCATATGTCAAATAAATAACCTCAAACGCCTCAAATCAATTTCTTTCATACAATCGAGAATACGGTCCACGTTTATTTTGTTAATGAAAAATTGAAATGGAGTTCTGTGTAACATTTTAAGAAACAACGCGTTTTCTCGGTTATCTTTTATGGACAAAAAACTAATCTGACGAGTGAAGGAAACTGTTTGGTAAGATTTATTTCATATATTATACAAAACATACTTTTTTTCTACCGCCTACCCTAGTTAAAAACTCTGTGCATGTGGCTGGTTGAAGGGTATTGTGAAGCACCATAATTTCTCTCCATCACTCTGGCGCAGACTTGAATCGTTGGAGTAATATAATTCCGTCCGTATAAAAAAAAATATAGAAAGTGATATGCATAAGATAATGCCACAACATGACACAATAATGTATTCCTTCCTTTGCTCAAACTTCAAGCTGAATAAATAAATAATTTAAATTATTTTTTGTTTAATTTAATCTCAGATTACATTGCAAATGTCCAATGTGACTAATATGTATCACTTTCAAAATAATGAGCTCATATTTATACAAAAATGTGCTTTATAATTTAAAACAATTCCTTTCAAAGTCAGTGTAACCGTACTCACAATTCAAGCTTCAATGTGAAAAACACACAACATTTTATAATTTGTATTTGAAGCACTAATTTTGTGGTTATTCATTATAATAAAATAAATATAAAACCACTTTGTTTTTAACCACTTATGTATTTAGTAGTCACTGTAAAAATAAAATAGGATAGAATTCATCAGTTAATAATAGCTTGATGAAGAAGCTTTGAAACCGGTCGGTAGAAAAAATAAGTGGTTAAAAACAAAGTTGTTTCATTTTTATTTTATTTTACACGACATTTTGTGGCACTTAAATGCTATTTTTCACTAAGATGGGCTATTCACTCACCACAGATGTCAAAACGTTTAAAATCCTATATAAACACTGTAAAATGTATTATAATTGTAATATGACAAAATGAGGTATACCTTTGTGGCGAAAAATTACATGATTTAAGCCGGTTAGTAAAAATAGGCCAGATGTCGACTGAAATATCATTGACAAGTAGGTTAAAATCTCGGATGCAATTTATAAAATTTAACACATTCTAATTTTGATTCAATTTTTAGTTCAGATTCCACAAAAATTGATGGATTCTCATATGAATTTATTAAATTTCTGATTTAGGATCTGCGCGAGCATGCGGTGTGTGTAACACATATTTATAGCTACAAGATTTTTTCCACAATATGTTAAATATGTCCAAAGGTTTGAAGACAAGACTGGATTCCAAACTAACAAGTCCTGTAAATGCCTAGACTTCCATATCCCTTCCCTAGACTGTTCTCCATTACTGTTGTAACATGTTAATCTTAATAGATTATGAATTTGAAATAGAAAAGTTATTTTGTTCATTCAGCCTTGTCTAAAAACATTTGGACACGATTTCTTGTTTAAAATATAAATAGTTTATTGCCGATTATGTTTAAAATTGAAGACTAAAAAGATGGTGCATTGTGTTGACTTACAGTAATATTTTAAGATTGTAGTACATATTATAAAATATATCTTAAAATGACAATATAAAATTACATTTTTAAAATAGTAAACGCTTTACAAAATGCTATAAACTAACCTACATTTATACAAAAGCTAAGTCTAGATTTATAATACATACATTAGCTACCATTATTCTCAATTCACAGTTTAAAAATATAGTAAAATACTTCTAGGGAGGTGAAAACAAACGAAAATGTAAATAAACTTTAGAAAATTTTACAAGTGTAATAAAAATATGGTGAATTAATTTTTATAGCAGCAACTGCTGACTTCGTGGCTTCGTTTGAAGTAAAAAGTCCAATAGCCTGATCCATCGAGATAGTGAGTGTCAAGTTTGAACAAGTTGAGACTCGTCAGCCGGCTTCCAGAGCCAGAAGAGTGAGGTCGTGTTTATGGTGGATTTTGAACAACGCGTTAACATTTAATTTTGATTTAAGTTGCAAAAAGTGCCAAAAAAGCTTGGGCACTGTTAAAATCAGTTTATGGCGATAATGTGGCGACTCTGAAGACTGTTTACAAGAGTTATGAGCTTTTTAAAAGCCGAAATAAGTCATTTGAAGACGAGCGACGGTCGGGACGTCCATTAACCTCAAAAAGTGACAAAAATGATTTGTTTAAACAGACAATTAACTATTCGAGAACTTATTGATAAACTGAACATCTCGTACAGGTCCTTACAAAGCATTTTAACCGATAATTTGCAAATGAGATCCTGTTTCTGATTTGCGAGCTTTTGTCCCAAAAATATCCTGTCCACATCCACCTTACTATCTGGATTTAGCACCATGTGACTGGCTCTATCCAAAAATAAAAACCGCACTAAAAGGAAAAGATTTTGATACCATTGCTGACATTGTGAGGGCCACGGCCACGATGGAACAGCTAACGGCCCTTCCGAAAGAAGCTGTCCAGAAATGCTTCCAATCGTGGAAACAACAAGGAGATTAATTCAAATTTGATGTAAGCTTATTATTTTGTTCGTAATAAAATTATTCAACATATTTTTTGATCAGAGGGGTTTATACATCTACATGTACATTGAACATTGTGGTAGAACATAATATAATGTATTGTATTTTCCTTTAATAAAATTAGCTCTTTGAAAAAACCTTTTAATATTTTTTTTACTCAGAGAAAGATTAAAACATAATTTTTAACACATTTCATAAAGCGGGGTTAAATTTTGCGCATTTGCAAGGTTAACTTTTCTCATTTCTTTGGGTTGGGTTAAGTAAGTGCATTTCTTTAGGTTATGTTAGGTTAGGTTAGATTTTACAAGTAGCTTTGCTAATTTCACTCCAATACATCGCTGTAGAGTCAGAATTTTACAAAACAGGTTTCATTAATAATATTTTTTTTGTATATTTCTGCATACATTAATTTTCAAGCACCGAATGTCACAACTTCATCAACGTGATTTTAATTACTTGTTTTCAAGACAAATATTGGTCACCACTCCCCTTTACCGAGAATCCGACGCGCACACTGGCCTGACCCCAACATATGGAGGGATCCGATGTTTAAGGAATCTAGACTCGTAAAAACAAATGATTAGGAAATAAATAGGACATTTGAAACATCAACAGTCCCAATAAAAGTATTAAAAGTGTGAATTTGTATTTTTCTACGGCATTTTTATATTCTATCATCCGCTACGTACTGATTTGTACCTTCCCGAGGCTCATATACATTTATAATGAATGAGAAACTACAGACTTAAAGGAAATTGGATACAATAATGTTTACTGAAGCGTGGTAAAAATAAGAGCATTGAAAAAGTTTCTTAATATGTACAAAAAACTAATCAAAATAAAAACAAACTATATTAAACGACGTCACTAGTTCATATGAATCAACCAATGATAAGAGTTGTGGAAGATTTCCGGTTTACTTACCGTCAACGGACCAATCGGCAGAACTGGGATTCTGTGCTAAGATTATCGGTATTCCTCGGTTATGCATTTACGTATTGGTTACATGTGTCGCATGCTACGGAATATGAAGTAAAAATATAAATAAGAATATAAAATTGTCTCACCACACTCTTTACGTCTCACTCTCGATACTGCAGGTATATTCAGGAGAAAGAGACAATTTCTTTTTTTTTAAATAACAAATTCACACTTATATTTCTTTGTTGGAACGATTGACAATATTTTTTCAATCATTACGGGAGCTGGTGGGCATTTGAAAAGCTAAATAAATTAACATAACAGAAATCAATACATATTCGATACAATATATTGTTCGACACAACTTAAAGGATAATTTTATCATTACAAAACATGGAAATTTTCATTTAATATTTTACAGTTCTACGGTATGAAAAATATATACTGTATAATCAATAAACAATGTTGCTCTCGTCAATATGATGAATTACTAATTAAGTTAGAATATAGGTCACACTTAGAGTTAATTATTGGCTCACTAAAAAGATATCTTTAGTTGAGCAAAACTTTCCTATCATTAGTGAATAATACTTTTCGTTGGGAAGCTGTAAATTTTATAATATTTCGAATCAATTAAAACAAAAGGAAAACTGTATTATATAAGTTTTTATAAATCAAATACATTTGTAAATTTGCAGTTTTCATTGAAACATCGGAAATAAAAGACGAGCGATGCTTAAATTCACAAATTTGGAATAACCTAAGCTATGGTTTCCTAAGAAAACAGTGCTGTCATCTAACAAGACTGGCGTAACAAGACGACCGCCTTAACGATGACTAGGGATGACGACTTAAAGAGAGAAAAAACATTCAAAACTGTTGTACCGCTATGACAGTCTTCCTGAAAATGACGTCACCGCTGTTTGACATTCTGCCCTCTAGGAAACTTGCAGGCGTTTTAATTACACCATTCACCGCTAGACGACAGCACCGCTCTCTTAGGAAGCCATATCTTCACCGATTTCATCGCTTTCGCCACATCTTCGAGACTGGTATCTTCATTATAAAATTAATTTTTACTAAATCAGGAAGGACCAATAATTAAATATTATATAATAGTCATTGAAGGACCTTTTATAAAATGTTTTCAGGTAAGTGAAGAGTTAATTGAATTAACACGAGGGCAATCCGAAAACTAAGAGACCTTTTTTTTGGCGACATATATGGTTGTTGCCACACTCTTGCGAGTAGCACTTCTTCCACTCTCAAAAAAGTATGCGCTCCCAAGTGCGAAGCTCGCGCAGTTATTTGATTTTTTACAGCAAAAGACATTAACCCGGTTGAAACTCATCGCCAATTGAAATTCCCGACGAGACACTCGCGAAGGTTGAGAGAACCATGCGTAAAGATCGGAGGATCACTCTGAATGCTGTCTGCATTTTGGTTCCTAAAGCTTCCCGAAGCACCATCCTCAGGATTTTGATGGAAAAGTTGCAATATCGGAAGGAGTGTGCAGATGGGTACCACGACAACGCCCGCCCAGACGTCGCCCGTCTAACCGTCGCTCTCCTGCGAAACTTTGGACAGAACGTCATCACCCACCCGCCAGATAGTCCGGACTTGGCGCCGAGCGACTACCACCTGTCCCCTTAGTCGAAGGAATACTTGTCTGGACAGCGGTTCTGCTCTGACAAGGTGGAAGATGAGGTTCGATGCTTCCCGACGGACATGGAGGCGAGCCGGTATGACATGGGCATTGTAAAACTATCACATCGTGTACAAAACTGCATCGATTGAAATTCCGAATATGTAGAAAAATAAAGTAGTCTTCAACCATTAAAATGGTGGAAGTAATACAGAAAATAAATGCTTTTTGTATATCTAAAAATACAGGAGACCTTAGTTTTGGGATTGCCCATAAATGGATTTTGTAAAAAGAAAATCTTTTTTTTTTAGTATGAGTAAACTTTTTAGAGGATTATCATATATATATTGTATTTACATGAATACGTAATTATACTTAAAAAATTGCTTTCAAAATGCTTCATTCAATATACCTACATAGTTATAACATATTCGTTGTTTTATTAAAATAAATCAATATTTTTTATTGTACTTATTATAAAATAATATTTATTTAGCTACCATTACGATGGTAATTTGTATCAACTTAGCTTAAAAATAAAATAATAAATTATATTTAAATCCATTGAAAATGCGAGACTCTTACTAAAATGACACTAAATAATCATGCAGTGCATTTGGCATCTAGCGCGCACCCAAACATGTAGATATTCATCGTAGAGTGAGATACCAGATTCGAAATGCTTGAAGCAATTCTATTTGAAAATATTTAGAACATGAGCGGCCATTTTGTTTGAATTCGTTGTGTGATTGGTCAAGAATTCAAAGAATAAATATTGCCAACCTGATAAGTGTCGAATCTATTTTTATTTCCATAGATAAAAGAAATTATATAAAGTATGCATTATGTAGCCTAATATGTGCATAAGTTGAAACCTCAAAAATTTACAACAGGCAGCTGACCACTGCAAAATGGAGGACAGTGCTCCAGCACACAATGGCCGCCTTTCGCAAAGCTGGATTTTGATTGGTTGAATGTCTCCCATATTCAACCGATCTAGCCCAGACTACAAACTATAGAGAAATATTACGCTTTTTTTTTATTTTTTAAAGTAATAAGGGTCTATGAAATACAACATCATCATTCCCTTTCCGCGCCTAATGGTGCATAGGGTACTGCATTGGTACACCAATTGCAGTGTATCTTGATAATTTTGTTACATGAAGGTAAGATGATCAGCCTCATGTTTCAGGTATCAGTCCAGGGACTATGAAAAAACACCCTTTTAAATAAATATTTCATATCAACCATGTCGGGAATCGAACCTGAGACCTCTTGCACGGCAGGCAAACGCGCTGGCCGTTACACCACGAGGCCAAAAATAAATACTGTTGAGTGAGAACTTTTTTTTTCCTACTTATTAGTAGCAAAAAATATTTTTTCTAATTTATAATTATGAATTCCCGCGAAAACGGTTATTGCATTGGCCACGCCCCTAATACGCCACGATTCATGTTTATTTTGAACTTTGAGTCTGATAAAAATTTTATAGAACATTTTCACAAATCTTGATGTTACATTTATCAATGCCGAACATGTGGCATTTTTCTAGGGACATATTTTTTTATAAATTTCTTTTCGTTTCAGAGACTATGAAATATTCTAGTGAGAAAAACACCATTTTAAAATAAATATTTTATATCAACCATGACGGAAATCGAACCCGAGACCTCTGGCATGGAAGGCAAACACGCTGACTATTACTCCACGAGGCCGACAATGTTTTCATACATATTTTTTTTTTAAATATGTCTCTACAAAAACACGACATGTTTGCCCTTGATAATTGTGATGTCAAGATTTGTGACGATCTTCTATTTAAAGTTAAACGGTCACAAAAAAGGTCGAAATTTACACGAATCGTGACACATTAGGGGCATGGCCAATGCAATGGACCATTTTTGTAAAAATTCAAAATTATAAATTAAATAATATTTTTTACTTGATAGTATTTCATAGACCCTTATTAATTTTAAAAAGTATTTTTAAAAACATGATATTTCCCTTTTTCGATTGAAATCGATGGGGTTGGCAACGCTGTAATAAGAACCTAAAAATGACAGTAAATTTTCTGTGTTGCCATTATAAAAAAAAAAAACATTCAATTAGATGGGGCACAAAGTGGAAGTATCGCATTTTCAGTGGGAAATTTTGGTATTGTGTATTTCTTTAAAATTACTGGGGTATATACAACAAACACATGATTGTAAAACATGAAAGAAATATTAGTTTCCATATACATTTACAATACAAAATATAGTCTTTCCATTCGCCATACGACATTCCTATACACACTTTGCATGGAACCCCCCCTTTATTTTTCAAAACACAAATATCAAAGTGGTCAAATACACACAATAAATTCCGCCCCCAACAAACATCATACCAATTTAATAATTAAGACCAGAAATCAAAGAGTTCGTACAGACTAAAATAGAATTCTAAAGTCGCGCCTATTAAAAGAATATTTTTCTCAAAATTTGACTACTCATATCCAAAAATAAAATATTTGTTCTTTCAGGTAGAAAAGAGATAAGCCGAGTTAAATAATAAACAACTCACTACCTGCATACTATATTTAGCAAATTGTCTATGTACATTCAATACTGCCGTCGAGCAACGAGGCAGTTTCTTGACAAAAATCACAAAATGAGTTAAATATGATGTAATGCTTTACAAGAAATTTTGAACCATTTCCCAAATATGAGGGTCGTTTGACGGAAAGCTAGCCTTCGATAGATGGCATTACGTGATAACAAACGCCATATTGGTTTTGGCATCTGCAATCCAACACATGACGTCCGTCAAAATTTGAAACGAGTGAAAGAATCTAAGGAATATAGATGTTCAAATATGGGCAGAATGGTGAATGTTACACAGTGTGTAAAGTGGCCACTTAAACCAGCCAATGACAGGTCATGAGCCCTGTAGATTCCTAGACTTCTATATCACCTTCTCTAAAATTCATCTATGCTGTAACATGTTTTCTTGTTTGTATTAGAAAATCTATTTTTACCATCGTACGTGTCTATGCAAAGTTACCTTTGGCAGTTAGACTGCCAGTTACGCATAGCGTATTCGCTGTTTTGTCTTTACGCAAATCGAGTACATCTCATCCGCTGTATTGGATTTGCGGGTATGCGCGGTATCGCTTTCTTCGTCAGTGGGGATGGTTCATTTGCGGCATTGAATTTAATTGATTGAAATACACCAATCAATTCAACTGGAAACGCCAAAAAACGTATTTTGTTCTTTTGGCATTGAATTTATATAGACGAAATATTGCTTTGCCCTTCACACCTTCCAAATCACGATATACATGCAAACATTCGAGTGAGAAAGAGATGTACATTAGGGTGGGTCGATAATTTATATTTTCAAATGAAAGGAGTCTAAAAAGTTGCCTTTTGGATGGATTACTCGGAATGCAAAAAATATTTTTTTAAATATTTGATGCTACTTTTGACCCTCAACCAGAGATTAAAGTTTTCGAAAAAGTCGATTTTTTGCGCAATTTAACTAATCATTTAACAAATTGCATAGCTGTTACGAATAAATTGATAAATCTGTAATTTGTAAAGCATTTTCTCATTACACAAAACAGCATTTTTCTGTGTACTGTCACATCCGATCACAACGAGAGTCTGTTATATTATGAAATCTGAAAAGTTTGACTTTAGCTTTCAAGCAGGCCGTCTATGTATATTTAAGAGTTTGGTCCTCATCTGTCGGGCAGGTCGTCTATAGATATCTGGGAGTTTGGTACTAAGCTGTTAGCCAGGTCGTCTATGGATATCTAAAAGTTAGGTCCTTATCTGTCGGGCAGGTCGTCTACATCGTAGAGTTTGGTCATTGACTGTCCACCAGGTCGTCTGTGGATATCGGAGAGTTTGGTCCTTAGCTGTCAGGCAGGTCGTCTATGAACTCGACGTGCGTGAAGGGGAAGTGTCCCGTGCGGCCGTTGAGTTCTCCCTCCCACTGCCCGTTGATGTTTATCTTGGTGACCTTGACTACAGCGCCGTGCTCGAGGCGCAGGGCCGTCTTGTCGTACGCGTTGGGCACGCGCGACTGTCGCACGCGTGCCATTGCCGGCAGAGTGCGCTAGAATAAAAATGAAACAGTGTTTTCAGTATGCATATCCAAATCTTCCAAATAATTGTGAATGTGGAAACCACACACAGATTTATTCATTTATATATTTAACGATTGTAGTCAGCATTGCTTTACGGGTTATTTATTGAACCCGACTATAGCTGCCCAAATTTGGATCCCGTGTTCGAGCTTAAACAAGATGCTCGTCTTCGAGGTCACAGTCTCAGGCATGAGAAAACGAGATTCAATCTAAATCCACGGAAGCATTTCCTGAGCAATAGGGTTGTTGATGGTCGGAATAAGCTGCTACAAGAGCTGATCTCAATGTGTAGTCTCAATGGGTTAAAAAATGGACTAGATCTGTTTTGGGAAAAGTTAAAGTGCGCCAACAGCTAACTTTAGTTAAATAGATTTAAGCATATCAGCTTTAAGCTGCTCGCTTAAAATTAATAATAATAATAATAATGTAATGTAGACTGTGACGACAGAATAACATAATTTATTTATTTATATAAAGATACGTACAGTAAAACTTAAAGATTCTTCTCATTCTTCTCATCGATTCTTTGAATCCCTTAAAATAAATAAGTGTTTATGTTTTTCCTTTTTTAAAAAAAAATGTTATTACTATTTTATTTTATTTTTACATCTGAGTATGTTTTTCATTCTTTATTTCCATTCTTAATTCTTAATTACTCTTACAAGTTTTCTTCATTTTAAATATTATTTCCATTTGTAAATACTCACTACAAACTACAAACCTTAAAATATTTTTTTTTTTCACTTAAATTTAAATTTTTAAACAACTTTCATTTATGTTTTCTTTTTCCTTCTCTTTTTTATACTTTCATAATTAACATTAGATTTAATTGCTTTTTAATATGGAAACTTCACTGGTCCATTAGAATTAAGTCCAATTGTGTAAAATATTAAACTTTGTAACTGTACTGTATGTTTCCTGAATAAAAGAAAATAAAATAAAAAAAAAACCTCAATTTTACATTTTCCCGCTTTTTACGCCGAAATGTTTAGGTTCCATTTTTTTCCATAAATTCTAATTCAAATATCCCCCCAACCAACATTTTTTACGTTTTTGATAACCTCGTTTTACGTTGAAAAATTTTTAAAACTCATTCGATCTGTCAAAAGAAGATGAGCAGCGTGCCGCCGCATGTGCCCAAAATGGTGAATAAAAAAAAGTGTATATTATTGTCTCAAACTAAATTCAAAGTAGGTTCAGTGTAATTGCCTATAGTCTAATTTTGATATTTTACTAAATTGTTACATGCGGTTGATGCATGAAGAATAAAGTCTTTGCATCAATAAATTACAATGCAGAAAGTTAAAAAATTTGGTAATAGAAATATTGTTTGAAGTTATAAACATAATTTGGAAAGAAGATTGTTTAAACAGTTATCATAAAAGTGTGAAACAGTTTTGCCGCGATGTAAATGACAGTTGAAATTCTGTGGTGCCATACTAAAAAAACTGATACCATATAAATAAAATTTCCCAATATTGAGGAGAGAAATCATCGTATGCATTTTATTCAAATCTAAATTTTTATTTTTGTGTTTTTGAGGTTAAATACCTACATAAAATTATTTAAACATGTTTTTATTTTAATTCAATAAAAAAACCACATTGTGGTATTGATTGAAAAAATACATTTTTTTACAATGAAATCATAGGTAATTATGAATAATTCCAAATTATGACCGTTATTACAATTTTTCTGCAGTTTTTCATTTCATCACTTTAGCGTTTTCCTCAGTTTAACACTTTTTATTGCAGCTCCCTTGAAAAACGTAAAACAAAGATTTTACTGTATTACAAAAAAACTCTATGAGGCTCTGTGTTGAGTTGGAATACAACATAATGGAAAGTGGAAGCATGCATGTTTTAAAGAAGACTAAATATACAAAATTATAACGGAAACATAAATTTTAATAAACATCTGAACAACATGCTTCATGATGAATAAAAGAAATTGAGAAGTGCTCATTAATAAAGAGCGTCCGAATGATCCCGAAACGTCCAGAATGGGAGACGTATTTCCAAATGAAACCGAAGCAACCGGAAGAATAATAATATCAAATACCTGCAGATGAGTCCTGGAGTTATTAGTGGGGGTTTGCTGGCCATCGGGCGGGTGGGGAGATCCGCTGTTCTGTCCCGACTGGTTCAGGGCGTCCATAGAGTTCACGTTATTACTGTTCCCGCTAGTCTCCACGTACTGCAAGGAAGAAAAAAATATATTACAGACCCAGGCAGACATGGCGTTTTAAAAAGCAAAATGGAAGTTGAGGCATTTAAGCGTTTCTCTTTGCATTTCACTTATATAAATGTTTGTTTTATTTTATTTTATTTTTTTAAATTAAAGGGTACAATTGTTGACTATTTTTCCACATAATTGCCATTCCGTTCATTGCGTGTGGTGAGCTGTGGCACAAGCATCTTTATGCCCTCCTCGAAGAACTCTCCCGCAAGCTCCTTCTCTCCCTTCACAACTTCTTTCTGCACCTGCTTGTCGGCTGAAAATTGAATTCCACCTATGCGTGCCTTCATTGAGGTGAAAAGATGATAATTTGAAGGCTCCAAGTCAGGGGAATACGGAGGGTGGTTCTAAACATCCCAACCTAATGAGTCCAAGAGCACCTTGGTGGTTAAGGCTGTGTGAGGACGGGCGTCGTCGCGCAACAAGCACACTCCTCTCCAATATACTCCCTACACCACTTCACACCTCGTTCTGTTCATAACACCTTTGCCGTAAACCGTTTTGATTCTCAAAAAAAATCGGTAGGTGTTATTCCTTCCGTGGGTGGGAAGCGATTTCTTGCTGACATCTTTCACGCAACTAGACACTACTAATCAACAGAAAACCACAGCCCGTTAAGATCACAGTATACGTACTTACTGAAAATGCCTTGTATTTTGACAAGACATTTTAAATCTGACATAATTGATTTAACAAGTCTAAACCGTATAGGGGGATTTGAAATTATAGCGATATATTGGGTAGACATTCCCGATCTACGCTATCATACCATATCCTTGTTTGAAGTCTATTAATTGTTGGTATCTATATTAAACTCCCAGCACTTTGCCAAAATTTGTCTCAAGGTGAATAGCTGATCTGCTGTGGATCTATTAGTCCCGAAACCTGCTTGATACTCTCCCAGTAAATTCTTTGCATACGAATCGTTCTAATACACTGGAATCAACCTTGGAACCTTAAACTTACCCTCATGATATATGGGACAGGGATGGAGCCGGTAAGGCCAGCTTTATTGCGTGCTGTCCACCACTGCTCCTCGTCTTTACAGATTACCTCCAACACGTCCCCTTTCTTGAATGGCAGATCATCTGTGTCCTACAAACAAAAAAGATATTTAAACATTTTTCAAAGTGATCAGTGCAAATACAGAATATTCTCAAATATCCGAACAATGAAAAAAAACATGAGCCATTTGGTTTAACAAATTTTTGGATTACGGGAATCTTTGAGATTCGATTACTGGAATCTTGGAGAGTGTAAATCTGAGTCAGGTATAACTGACAAGATTAAGAAAAGGTCTCTGAGATGGTTTGGTCATGTAGAACAAATGGACGACGAAAGAATAGTAAAACAGGTATATAAATTAAGTTCTTAAATCAAACCATTGAATAAAATAGGTTATAAATCAACGATTTGATCTAATCTTTGAAACATATTTAAAAATATACAAATACTTGATATAAAATTGGGTGTTAAAGTAAAGCAACCATTACGGCGCATCTTTGATCAATTTTAATATAGAATCACTACAAAAAAGGCGCCTTACATATGATTTAATTTTTCTTTTCAAAATTCTCAATAATATAGTTGATTCGCTGTATCTTTTACAAAATATTGGTTTCCGTTGTCCTCTTCGCTATACTAGATTAAATTCCCTTCTTTATGTACCAACTTGTAAAAACAATTATACCTCGAATTCATTCATTAGACGTACCTGTAGAAATTATAACGGACTCAGTATTGATGTAGACATTTTTAACTGCACGTTGCATTTGTACAGAAAATTTCTTCATGGGGTCGATTATTTGGGATAGTTGCTGAATGTACATCTTGAGTGGTTTATGCTATGTATATGTGCCGCATGTAATGTATATGTTTGTGTATGATTTATATGTGCGTTCATGTGTGTGCGTGGATGGCTCGGAGTGTACATTCGGTATTTTTATTCATTACCTCCATAGAAAACGCAAATGTCAACAATTATTCTTTTCTAAATTAAAATTCTTATTTATTTTTTTGTCACATTTAATGTTTATATCTTTTTAATTTAGGAAAACTTAATTGGTCTTTTTAAGTTAAAAAATTGTTGTTTTTAATACTTATTTTGTATGACTGTATGTTTTCTGAATAAAATAAAAATAATAAAAAAATAGTCACTTATATGGACGATTCACATTTTATGAGACTGTGATGCTTTATATCGTTCAAGAAGCCGCATCCTCGGGGGACCACTGGTTAAATATGATGATGCTAGAACGCTCGTCTCCTACTTAATGGATCTAGATTTGAAGGTGACGATTTAGCGATATGTATTTATTTATTAACGGATATAGTCTATTTATACAATTTATAGGGTTTTAATATTACAATAAAAGAAAAGTTAAAAACATTTTTTAAAAAAAGAAAAGAAGCTTTGACAAACATAAGGGACATCGAGACAAGATCTGGACTATTTATTTAGTGCTCGTTTAAATCGCTGTAAACTTAAACCAAAAAAGGCCAGATCTTGTCTCAAGTTAACAATACGACAAAGACGGGTCATTGGAGAATTAAGGCCATAGTTTGTTCCATGCTGATCGATAAACAGTCTTCATTGTTTCTCAACCTACAAGTCGGAATATAGCATTTTACCTGTCCCAGTAATCATGGCACATCGATTATACCATTTAGTATGCCGAACATATATATGGAGTCCATATTAGTTCTACGTTTTTGTAGACTAGAAACATTGACTCTATATCAGTATATGTATAGTTACCTCTCTATATTATTATTAATAATAATACACTAGCAGCTATTAAGCTAATGCGTGTATGTGCAAATTATTATTATTATTAATAATACACTAGCAGCTATTAAGCTAATGCGTGTATATCAAGTGTACATTGTTATTAAACATTATACATTGCTGTGTGCATCTAGTTAACATTCACTGAACTAGCACCAATCACTTTCTAGGGAAGGCCATTCCATTTCTCCACAACTCGGTTTGTCAGGGAGTTCTTCCCGGGGTTGGGTGAGAAGGAGGCAGTGTTTAGTTTCAATGATGACCTCTGAGATGGCGGTTTTCATTCATAGTGGACATTGATTTTAACTTGGGTACATTATATTGCTCAGTTAAGATGGAGTCGCCACGCTGCCTGCGCTCCCAGTGAACTTAACCCGAGCTCCCTTAAGCGGTCCTCGTATGATTTATTTCTTAGAGAAACTACCATTTTAGTTGCTCTTCTCTCGACTTTCTCCAACAACTCTATGTCTTTTTTTAAATACGGACTCCAGATTTGGTAGGCATACACCAGGAGTGGACGAACATGTTTTATAAGTTTTGAGGAACAAATCTTGGGTGATGTGAGCGTATGTTATCCTATAGTCCGAGCATCCACGCTACTTTTCGAAACAAGCGATGTTAGACTGATTCAATGTGATTCACATAGAATGGAGACCAGACCACGGCGATAACCGATATGATAACACTCACCCTCCACATAGTAGCCAGGCTCTTTAAAGATCCGGGCTTCGGGGACGAGAACTAATTTACGGGGATTCGTCACAATGGATCTACACGGGTCGCAATGATGTCGGGAGTTTATTTTAAGTACTGAGACCCATCTACAAGATTAGAATATGTAGTTACATTTCCGTCGAAGTCGTATTTGGCCATGACGGTCTCGAGCACCGCGCCGTGGGGCTGGGGCAGGGGCCGCACCAGGGGGGTGGAGTCCAGGAAGTGGAGGCGGTAGAATGCGAGCAGGGCCGGGAGGTCGGGGAACAGCTGGTTGCCGATGCGGTAGCGCACGCCGCCCTCGCCGCTCGCCACGCGGTTTATTATGTAGTGCGACACGCGCTCGCCCTCCCTGGTTGGAGAAACAATAATACAATGATACAGGTAGGTGAAAGAAATTTCCTCAAGGCAAATTAGTTTAATTAGTTTCAGATTGGAATAGATTGCCAAGCATATAGTCCTTAAAAT
The DNA here is from genome assembly GCF_059751315.1 of Micrasema longulum. NCBI lineage: Eukaryota > Metazoa > Arthropoda > Insecta > Trichoptera > Brachycentridae > Micrasema > Micrasema longulum. The sequence goes on along the minus strand of NW_028277579.1, from coordinate 337,990 downwards.
TTAGCTTGATTAAAATACAGCTGCCAAACTAATGTCAATAGTGATGGGAAATTACTGATCACTGATCATGTACCGATCAAATCGATTTTATCAGTTTTTTCATGCAAACATGAAACTCTGTTTCCGAAAATTGATATATATAAAAACGCAAAAACAAGCCTAATATAGTGTATTTAAGACAATTATTCACCAAAAAATAAGACATTTATACTTTTTTCATGAACAACATCAAATTATTTTTTTTTTTTATTCAATCAATTTACATTGATCAATTTGTCCCATCTGTAACGTTTTTGCAAAATGGTGTAACCTTGTAAGAACGTCGTTAATAATTAGGTTTACTTAAGTTTTTTTACTGTTTTAAAGCTGATTTTATATTAATATATAAAATCAGCTTTATGTTGATTTATATGTCAAGCGTTGTATGAAAAAATAAATTAACACGCCAGATACGAATGATTTTTCGTGTGTCAATATAAATCACTCCTTAGACGTAACTACAAAATTATGTCATCACTTTTGCTGACAACTGTCTTTCTAATCAAGCTATATTTCAAGTACTATAGTTGTCCATTATATTTCAGTCAACCTTCGGCTGCCTGCCTATAAGGAATAATAATAATAATACACCCCTCCTTATATTTAAAATCTTTATATTGTCGGCTTCGTGGTGTGATGGTCAGCGTGTTTGCCTACCATGCAAGAGGTCTCAGGTTCGATTCCTGACATGGTTGACATGAAATACTTATTTTAAAGGGTGTTTTTACAGTAAAAATATTTCATAGTCCCTGGACTGGTACTTGAAGCGTGAGACTGATCATCTTACCTTCATGTAACAAAATGATCAAGATACGCTGCGATTGGTGTGCCGATGCAGTGCCCTATGCACCATTAGGTGCGGAAAAGGAATGATGATGATGATGTTTATATTGTCATCATTATTGACTATACTGAGAAAAAAAAATATTTATCAGATATTTATGCCACTGCTTTCTTGGTCGTCCACCATTTATTCTCATCATCATCATCATTCTCTTTCCGCACCTAATGGTGCATAGGGCACTGCTTTGGCACACCAATTGCAGTGTATCTTGATCATTTTTGTTACATGAAGGTAAGATGATCAGTGTTACGCTTCAGGTACTAGTCCAGAAACTATGAAATATTTTTGGTGGAAAAACACCTTTTTAAATAAATATTTCATATCAACCATGTCGGGAATCGAACCCGAGACCTCTTGCATGGCAGGCAAACGTGCTGACCATTACACCACGAAGCCGACAAAAAAACAAGACCATTTATTTTAGCCATATACAGATATCTATTTTACCATTCTTTCGTCATCCATTCATTCAAATAAAAATTACGTAAAAAAAAGAAACATACCCAATAAAAAAATTAAATAATAATTGTCAAAAATTAATTATTCCTTGAACGCCAAGCACCCTGGATGAAAGGCGAGCCCCTGGGGTATTTTGAAAGAAAAAAAATTGGAATGCGAAGGACAGAAGAAATTTATGAGGGCCACCACGTCAATAAAGGAGAATGTACTCAGAGCATCATATTTTGTGGCTAACCCTATTGCTAAGGCTTGGAGTAGTGCCTTCCTAGTGCGGTTTGGCCATAACTGTTACCGCAAGAGAAATGCTAACTCACCTAACACAGAGCACGTAGTCTCCTTGGATGGTATTGCTGTCTCTCACTAGGAACACACCGCTGTCTCTCTCCCCCATCAGCATGTGTGTCGCTTCAGCTCGAGTGAGCCCTCCAAAGTACCAACTGAAATGATAATTACAAGCAAAATTATTTACCACATCACACCAACTATGAATAGAATAGTCTCGTCTTGAAAACTATAAAACCATCGATAATATTATTTTTTTATTTGAAAGATACGTTAAAAAATGCAATTGAGGACCGATTTTACTAGAGTTTTTTGCGATTAGTGTAAAATCGCACGAACAATAATTGTTTTAAAAACTACACCTTACAACCAAACCTGAAGGTAATCTAATTGTGAGTTTATAATTTTCTTTTATATTTCATTATATTCCAATAAAAAATATTGAAATTAGTGAATAATATACACAATTAAATATTCCAAACATGATATTTTATCGTGTAAGACGTTGATATTTTTTTAAGCCAGTTTTTAGCACATTTTAGTGAGTTTTTCAGGTAATCGATGCGTCTCAATAATGGCTTTTAATTAAGAAAAAAAACAAAACGCCATGTGGGGAAAATATTGTGTTTGGTAAAAAACGATCCTCAATTGTGAACTAACATCATCATCATTCCATGTCCGCTCCCTAGTTGGAGCATATGGTGCCCACAAAGATCCTCCAGCCGTCTCTTTTTACAGAACATCGTCACGAACCTTGAGGTCACAACTATCAATGCCAAACATGTCCCGTTTTTTTAGTGACATTTTTTTTTTCTTTTTTAAAGTTATATGCGAAAACATTTCTCCACAATATCTGTATTGATTTTGAAAATACAATTAATTATTCTAAATCCACGTTGAACATTTTTGTGGGTTTTCGTAGTTAGTGATATTTCCCCATTCATATGTTGATTTTCTGATATTTTTAAGTATTAAATGAATAATTTATTTGTGACAGCGCTTCGCTACACGGCTTCATAACAGATTCTTTACAGTTAAGAAAAAAAACTTGTTGGTTTGTTCTATCGATAACAGATCCCATTTCATCGTCGAAACGTTTTTTAGTATCGCGTAAACATAAATTATTGTGAATCTGCCAATTCTTTGATTTTAAAACAAGTTCCACTTGTAAACAATTCTCTATGGAATGTGCTCCGTACAATAGATATACAACGCATAAACAGTCTTTCTGTAAACAATTCTGACAATTTCACAAGAATTTTATTAATGTCCGTTAAAACAATTAGTAACTGTTCAAAAAGGCTATAAAAAATTAATAGTGGAGCTGGATGGAAGTAAAATGGATTGTCTCATTCGCCCAAACCATTATTGAATCAACTGCTCCATAAATATATATTTTATTTTATGTTTTTGTTCTTTTATTGTACGTTTTATAATATAAATAATGTAGGTATACACAAATTAAATATAAACATAAATACATAGTGTTTAAAACTGTCTGAACATTTTGTTAATTATCTCTGTATATTCTCACTTTTTTTTTTTTTTTTTTTTTTAATAAAAAGAAATATTTGCGTTTTTATGATTTACCCAAATATTTAATTTTGAGAGCCATTTTCAACGAGTTGTAAATAACTCACTATTAGAAAATGGAATCAAGTTGGGGTAGAGTGGGATTCGAACCACAGACCTTTGGTCCGTGAGTCCGAGACACTAGCCACAGGACCACAACCCGATGAAATATTTAAAAATATTTTGTGCTGAATGCTGTCGAAATACGATCTCTCATGCTAATGTGTGGTAAAACAATGTATGATAGATGCACAAATGTTGAGATCCGTACATTATGTAAGGCTGAGATAAGCATTATCGACAAAATCAAGAATGGAGCTCTGCGTTGGTTGGGACATGTAGAGCGAATGGACAGCGAAAGAGTTGATGGATGCAGAAATAGAGCAAGACCAAATCGAACAAATGCTCGAAGATGGACATACTAAGTCGAAATAATCGGCGCGCGTGCATGAGAAGAAGTATGAATGTAGAGGAAGCGAGATCTGTATGCAAAGATAGAGTGATGTGGCGTTCAGGAACATATTTCGAATGCTAGATAGATATATACCTCAATGATGCCATATACGCAACCTTGCAAAAAAACTTCGGTTAGTCAAAACCCATGATAATTATTCATTTCACACAAAGAGATTCCACTACACCGTCATAGGAAGGTTTACTGTACCACAAAAATGTAGTGGATTATAAAAACTGTTGTATTAATAAATCATTATTGTGGATATCTGATCTGGGCGCCACACGTACTGAAGTACTCTGTTATGCTGGAGATGATTCAGAAGAAATTTCTGAGGTATCTTTACTTAAGGGAGTGCGAATACTATCCGTGGCTATAATACTGGGAAATTAGAAAGGGGTGATTGTGCTGACCATGTGTATTTGATTGATCACAAACTGACAATACTGCAGTGAGGGGTACAATGAAAGTTTTTAAAGTTTATTTGTTTTGTTATTTTCGCGGTTTGATTGTAAAGAAATATTAAATTTTCGCTTAATTAGTTTAAAAAAAAAAATTTGATATTGATATGCGAAACTGAAGAAAGACTCAAGTCTTTATGAACAGTTTCGGGAAAGGGGTGGATGCTTTCATTGTATCCGTGGCTGTACCCGTCAGACTTCATACTGGGAATGCTCGGCTACAATAGTTTGGAGAAAAGAAGAAATGCATACATATATTTTTATATTATATGCATTTCTTATATATATATTTTTTTCATGTATTTTTTCCGATTAATCCGTGGTATTACGATCAACATAGGTGTAACGGAGAGTATTTTTCTTTATGTTCCTAATGACTACCTTAGACATAGACAGCTTAAGCTGTTTTATCTTCCTGCATGCAGAACCAACCTGCCGATGGCAATGCCAGTAGGAAGAGCGATGTCTTTACTCAACCGTATGTCTTCAGATATCGACATCTTTCATATTAGTGAAAAAAAGTTCAGAGAGGATAGCATCCTTTTCCTTTAATCGCTGGGTATTTTTGTTTTACAATCTTTGTACATTCGGATTTTAGTATAGATTTTTTCCTGTTATTTATGCCTTGATATATTTTTGTAATGTACATAAACGTATATAAAGTAAATAAATTTAAAATTAGTATTATTCATTAAAATACAAATGCAGTGCCTTACACCTACACGGGAAAGAGGTCCTGTTTTCATTGTAATGTCCATATTTTAGATCATACTCAAGTTAAATCCTAATTTTTACTGCACCCATTTGTATTTTTTGCAATATTATCCTTTATGCGGATAGTATTAATGCATTGCGTTACTTACTAACTATAACAACAAATCGTACATAATAATTACGAATGAAGTGAACAACAAATATTCTAGTCTAACCAGTTTATAAACACTCGAGAGATAATTATTTTAACAAACTCCTTACCTCGACATATCATTCTGATCAAATGATACAGACATTTTGATTCCTTTCGACTTCTTCGGTCACAATTTCATATAAGGAATAAATCGCGAGTTCGTCTCATATCCCATAAGGTTATGTTATAATTTGGTCGCAATGTTAGCGCTCGGCTCGGACATGGCAGCGGGTTATAAAAACTCGTGAATCAGTATTCCACGGTCTAAAATTAGTTGGCGTGCTGTGCGCTCTACTATTTACACAATTATAAACATCTGCGTAACGTCAGATCGCGATGGAAGAGCATGTAAATATGACATCCAAACCCCATTCGAAGCGGCCAAAGTATCACAAAGTACACCCATCTGTCACATATCACTTTATGGCGCCCGATTATGATGCAGATACCGATCGAGCTGTCGTTAACCGTCGAAATTATTATCAATTTATGATGCTTATTTAAATATTTTAATATCGAGCCGTATACTGATGTACCTAATCACTTAAATCAATTTATAAATAATTCTCACACACAGCGAAGATAATTATTAAAACATAGACATAGACAATTATTTCATTTTCATAGACCAAAAAATATCCATGAGAATACATAGAAGACCTCAAGGTCAAAGACTGGTAGTCTTATATTTGCTAAATCGGAAAATTAGAAAATTATTCAGTTCAATGAACATATTTTGCAAATCCTCTAAAAATTACAATTTAGGTTTAGGTTATATTAAGTTTGAATTGGGTTCTGATCCCATGGCTAGTATTGTGGACTCAGGGATCAAAGGTCCGAGGTTTGAGATATATATTACTCGTTGAAAATGGTCCCAAAATTTAAATGTTTTATACAAATATTTGTAAAAAAAATATTATTTTGGTTCTGATTAAATAAGGCTTTTCAAATTACAAAACTGCAATCCAAAATTATTGCAACAAAAAAAATCTTGAATATATTTTAATATATTTGCAAAACTCATTACTTAAATTCATTTCATGAAACACAAATAATAAAATACTAACTAATAAGAAAATAATTACTTATTATGAGGAAATCATGATGCATACATTTGTTTATATAAAATAATAAACATCAAGCATAAATATAAACAAATATAGAAATTATTTGGCTAATTGCCCTTCTTTTAAAATAAATTATCAGCTTCTTAAAATCCATACCTGTATCTAAGTGTTTTTTAAAAATGGTTTTCATCGCGGCGTAATGACCCTATATTTTTGTAAAATATTGTGTGAAAAATATTATTGTAAACTATATTTTGAAAAGTACTTACTTGAAAGTGCTAATTAGATCAGATGCGATTTTTTTCCATAATAAAATGTGGATTTTCAAATTCCATTGTATATTACTGCGCGAAGCTCTAATTTATTGTATCATCTTGATTACAAGGTTTCATGCACATTTTCAATCTAGAATCTGCTTTAAAAAATATTTATTCATCAAAAAAATTTTTTTTGGGGTAAATTAAAAAAAATATAACTTAAAAAATATTTCGCAACACTAATGTATACTTTGCTCTAGGTAATAATTGTTATCATATTTACAGAAGCATGAAATAATAACAATGTATTTTACATTTTTAAAACGCTTTTTAGATCGCAAGAAATTTTACGGATTGAAATAAAATTAAACTTTCCTGATTTATTTATTTTATAATTTACTTGCTCAAAAAAAACATGTTGGTTTTGCAGTTATGAGTAATGACAACAAAGAAGAATTATCAGACGATAATTTTCTTTTATCCTGTAATTTTCCCGGGATATTTTTTGCGCAATCGCATTGTGGGTACCTAAGCACTTTTCCCGATTGCGGCTGTTGTTCCATCTTCCTTACTCAAGCCAATTCGCGTACATCAGAAAGAGATATAGCTATTTTGTATGGATTGACTCTTTAACCTTGTCCTCGTACAAAATTGAAAACACCCCAGTCTACTTCCGAGCAGCAGTCTGTGGTCGACCATTGTTTTCCAATGTTATTTTTTTTGGACACTGCGACGGATTAATCTATCTCGATATTTTTTCAAGTGAAATATTTGCCTCGCTAGTGATTATAGAAGGTGTGAATCGTGCTGGTTGTTGACAAAATGTCGTCCCCGAGCGCTGGTAAACGTCGTATGGACACAGACGTCATCAAACTGTATCCTTTCTTTGTTATCTCGAGCAGATATTGGAGCGAGCTCCCATGTAAATACGTTGCCTTCTTTGGCATCAGCTGATTGTCAGTGCCCTGCGAAAATCGATATTTGCATCCGAACACAATGGCAGTTAGGGCATTCGTTATGAGACAACTGAATATTTTTTTTCAGGCCTTAATCCGCGCGAATAGTTTATTGTTGCAACTGTGCGGAGAGCGAAATGCTCGATATTCGCATGTCGCAACATGTAGGTGCGTGCTTCTAATGGCTGCTTATTTTTGGGAGACGAATGACGTGTTTACGCGAGCTTTGTTCTTTGTTAGCGAAGTTAGGATTTGAATGGTTTGAAGGGCCTTTGGTAGGTGCGTTTTTTCGTAATCAGGTCATGGTTGAAGTACCTTTTCTCACTCGGTCCAGTCCAGTTTGGCTCATTACTTCGTGGGGGGGATATAATGAATTAAATCACTGGACTTCCGATACTGATAATGAATCAACAATATTCAAATTACGTTGTATAATTAATTTTAGTTTCCTATCAATATCAAGTGTTCTCTACACGTTATTTTCTGCCTTCATTCAATATTTGTAAGTTGTAAACAAATGCAAGGGCGCAGTTGTTTTACATTTCGTTTTGTGCAAATACGTAAAATATTTTCTCGATAATTTGTATTTTTGTAAATAAAACGAAAGAGTCGAACATGTTTCGCGAATGTAAATGAGGACACGAGGAAGATCAAATAAACTTTTTCTTTCTTATCATTATAATTATGCAGTTTTCTTTCATAACATTCGGAAAGTGAATATTTCGCTGTGGTAATGACATGTGTGAGCAACATATTAGTCGATGTGTAATAATTGTACGAAATTCTTTTACCTAACAGATAGATTTATAAACATTGCGAAAGTTGTGCAATATTTTTGTTTCGCAAAATGATTGCAATCAAATGCACCTAAATAAAAATGTTAAAATCTGCAGTCATTCTTCTTCTTTTTTATGGCTTTTTTCACCTCGCTACTGGGGTGTTCTAGCCAGTGCTGTTTTTTTTCCGCATATTTACACATTTCTACCTCTGAAAATCCTTATCAATTATTATACAGTATTGTGCGAATTACTGGAATAAAATTCCTTGTAATCATAAAATACGTTTTTAATTAACATTTTGAGTTACAGGTGTCGTACAATTATAAAATGTTTTTTATTTAATAGGATGTATGTCCTCCTTTTGCTTTGATAACAGCCTGAACACGTATTGGCATGCAATCAATTAAACTTCAGCAATTTACTTTTATTCTGTCATCTCGAAACCACGTCTGAATAACAGCTTCTATCATCTTTATCTTGGTGGTGCAGTCCAATTTTTGTATCCTAGATTTACAATTCGCCCACAAATTTTCTATAGGGTTAAAGTCAGGTAAATTTCCAGGCCAGTCTAAAAGAGTTATCTTTTTATCGTTGAAATACTTAAGCATAAACTTCGATACGTGACAAGGAGCTGAGTCCTGTTGAAATACAGCCCCACCTTAGGACAACATTTACTCAGTTCTGTACTCAAGTGCTGCTCCAATAGAGCTTTATACTTCAGTAACGTATAATCCTGCTCACATATTTGAATTTCACCCGGTGTAAATATGGAAAATATTCCAAAACTGCTATTTTTATTTATAATTTATCATGCTATTTATTGCATTCAGCCGGCGGTTGGCAAGCCAAATGTCAAGAAAAGCAGTCGCCATATTAATTGTAATTGAATTTTCACTTTTTTGTATTAGATACTCCTTACTATTTTGCAAATGCAATATATTGTATTATTTTTTATAGTAAATGCCGATTTTTCGCCAATGAACTGTATTTATTTACGAGGAAAACAAAAAAAAACGACACGAGCGTTGACTTAGAGATTACACACGCGTTGACTTACGACTGCGATAACTTAAGCATGTTCATTGTGATCGCTCAAATGCTAAGCCTGTTTTTAAGCACGTCGATAGTTATTTGTGATTGAGCTACAGAGAGTTCTTACAATATACATGTTTAGTCCTGTTATGAGCAGATTTCGAGACATATTTTATCTTTCTATTTGGCGTACTCGAGTATTCTGATATGTCTTATTGCACATGCGTATTGATATTTTTTGTATGATATAATGCTAACATTTCATTTGTACTTGTTTTTAGTTATGATACTGTAAGATATCTTTTTGTCTAATTATTATTTTAAGACTGACTTCTTTCTTCTTCTTCAGCCTTATTCTCTCCACTGCTGGATGGCGGCGTCTTCCAAACGTCTCCATTCCTTCCTATCACACGCTTTCATCATCCATGATTTACCGGCAATACAGGCGACGTCATTGACCTATGATCGAAACAGTTTGTAGTAGTTCATTGAAGATGTTAGGATTTGTCTTGCGTACTGCTAGGGTTTTTGGTAGTACACGAGTACTGAGAATTCTTTATAACTCGTTGGTGCGAAGTAGACTCGAGAGTGGCTCGATGATTTGGGGACCGTGTGAGTTGAAGTACTCTCTTATGGTGGAGAGGGTTCAGAAGAAATTTCTTCGGTTTCTCTACATGAGGGAGTGCGGATATTATCCATGGCTTTATCCCACTGAGTTTCTCCAGGGTATGCTCGGTTACAGCAGTTTGAAGACTAGAAGGAATGTGTATTTAACAACGCACTTCTTTCGATTGTTGCGCGGTATTATTGACAACCCTGAAATTATGCTGAGCATTAGCTTTTATGTTCCCGATAATTACCTTAGACAGCGTCAACATAGACTGTTTCACATTCCAATATACAGGACCAACCTGCCAATGGTTATGCCTGTTGGAAGGGCTATCTCTATGTTGAACAATATCACTTTGGACATTGACATTTTTCACGTCTCTCAGTTTTTCGTTACAAAATTCTCTTACTTTTTTAACATATTATTCTTTGGATATTATGTTTACTAATGTGTTTTTTTATATATATACCTAATTTTACCTAATTATTTCTACATGTATGAATGAAGATATTTTATTTTGTAGTGTACATATATATGAATAAATGATAAAATGATAAACGATAAAAACAAAAAAAATTATCTTTTCTGTGGCCCTCCAACACTTTATTTGTTTGCCCGCATATGTACCATATCGTCGTTCGGCATGCTACACCGCGTAAGCGACATGGAACAAAATGTTCAGGAGAGGGAATAAAGTTGTTATTTACATAAGTAATGAATGAAATATATATTTTTTTTCCTTTTTAAATACCTGTAGGTTTATTTTATTGGTTTTTAATTTAGAAATAATTTTTATTCGGGTACTGTAATTGTTACGTTCACATTTTTACGCGGTTATGTCATTTTTTTTAAACCAAATATTTGCACATTCGCGGACTTGCACATTTTTTGCATGTAAATATTCATGTAATTATTATTCCTTTAAAATTATGATTAGTTTCAAGGATTTAAGGATAATTTATTTATTTATTGAATTATTTAATATAATAAAAATAGTAAGTTTCGAAAAATATTTTTATTTCATAATGTCACAGAATTTCACACTGTGTACATAATACTACACTATAATTATACTTTTAAATAATAAATATTTATTTAAGTACTACATTAAATTATATTTATTAAATAAAAAAAGAAATAAATTATTTTCCGTTCAAAGCTATGATTGGTTCCAAGGATTTAAAGATAATAAAAACAGTAAGCTTTGAAATTTTATTTATATTTTATAATGTCACATTGTGCTCATACTTCCATAAATATTATTAAAGAAAAACAGGACATTTAAGAAAAACATTTTTAATGATGACTTTATTTTATTTGAACAACGCAATTTATATTTAGGTGGCTTTATAACAAAGAAAGCTCTTAAATATTTAGATTTGCTGTGTGGGAAAATTTCTTATAAAGGAAGTACTTATTTCATTGCGTGTCTCAATGCATCCAAACCGTCAATAACTGGATGTCATCAAACCTATTCGAACTTAATCCATCTAAGACTGAGCTTCTATTGACAGTGTCAAAAAAGCGACAAAACCTTTCAGACCGATCTCTAATTTCAATCACAGGTTGTGATCTTACTCCGCGTACAAATGTTAAACTACTGGGTGTTCATGTAGGTTCAGATCTTTCTCTTCATTCTCAGGTCAATAAAATGGTAAGTGCTGGTTTCTTCCATCTCCGATAAATCAAATCTGTACGGATAAATATTCCTATAGACGCAACTAAAGCTCTTGTGAACGCTTATGTTGTTTCACGTCTAGATTACCGTAATGGAATATACCTAAATCTCCCAAAATACCAAACTGATAAGCTTCAATCGGTTTTCAATGCAGCAGCGAATCTTATTACGGGAGTAAATACATATTCTCATATCTCACAACATCTTCAAGATTTGCACCGGTTAAAAAGCCCAGAGAGCGTGTTTCGTGTGTGAGTCAAGCGTCTTGACCACTACACCACAGAGGCCGCCGTTTAAATGGAATCTCTTGTAATCGTCAATAAAATTATAACTATAAAATATAAATCAATAATAAGTAAATTAAACCTATCATCATCATTCCCTTTCTGCAACTCATGGTGCATAGGGCACTGCATTGGTACACAAATCGCAGCGTATCTTGATATTTTTTTGTTACATGAAGGCAAGGTGATCAGTTTTACGCTTCAGGTACCAGTCTAGGGACTATGAAATATTCTAGTGTAAAAAACACCCTTTTGAATAATATTTCACATCAACCATGTCGGGAATCGAACCCAAGACCCCTTGCATGGTAGGCAAATGCACTGACCATTACACCACGAGGCCGACTGTCAAACGAATAAATTTGAATCAACAACACTATTTAGATCAAAAAACTAAAATCAATAAATTGAAATCAACGATCACGAATCTAATGCCAAGCTGTCTTGTCCTGCAACTATTCTTCCACTCTATAGTAGCTCTTTCTAAACAGGCTGTGCTTGACAAAACCTTTCAATTTTTTTGTTGGCAAATCCTGAATTTCAAGAGGTACCCTATTAAATTTTCAATTCAATTAAATTATTGTAGAATCGTATGCAGTTTGAGGATAAAAATGTGATGTTTTTCCAATATAAATGCTTCTTCACAATATTTTTTAAAATCCTACTTCGCCCGTTTAGCTGAGAGAGCTCTTCCAACCTCTATCACAACATGGACTATCTCTTTCCTCTAGTAACGAGAGAACCTTTTAATACCAATTCATGGTTTTAATTTTTTTTCTTCCTCTTTCACAGTAGTAGCTGCTCGATTGTGGAATAATCTACCCACTAATATCAGAGACTCCCTTCTTTATTTACATGTATATCTAGATTGAAATGTCACTATCTGAATATTAGTTTTTCCTTTCTCCTCCTTTCCTTCCCATTCCCCTCCTCTCTTCATAGTATAGTGAAGATTTTTAGTCAATATTGTTTCTATAAAAAAAAGTGTATTTATTCAGTTTCAGTGCTACAGAACAGCATTTATTTTATATTTTTTAAATAAATATTTTAATTTGTTATCCACTTAGTATTGAGACTTTTCAGTGGTACACATTTTTTCTAATACAGGTTTTTTTACATTACTTTATTTATATTATACATATTTATTTATCTGTTTAACAGACACTATCAAGTATTTAGAAGATGTTTCTTCAATTCTTTTTTTTTTTAATTGAAGACCCTTCATGTTAATCATTGTTTGAGGGAGATCACTGAACAACCTTGAAATAACGCAATTGAATGTTTGTCCTCAGAAGTAATTTGTAATTCAAGGAACGACCAGGAAACCCTTCGTTTTTAATCTAGTCTTGTGAGTGTGGGAAACTCTTAATATTCCGGATCAATGAAGTGATCTGCAATCGATGTGTAGTCACAAAGTTGTTTTACCGGCAGGACATTACAGAATTAAAAATATTAATATATTTGGGTCCTAACTGTTTGGGTAGGTATGAAGAAATTGCCTTAATGCAATATTTATTTATGCTTTATTAAATTAGCCCATAACATCGTAAGAACGAATATAAACTTTTAATAACATTACGAATATGCCTCAGTGGTCTGTTCTCCATTCTATGTCAATCGCATAAATCACATTGAATCAGTCCAACATCGCTTGCTTCGAAAAATAGCGTGGATGCTTGGACTAGAGAGAGATAATTATTCTTATGCTGAAATAGAGTCAATGTTAAATATTTCTAGTCTACAAAAACGTAGAACTAATATTGACTCCATATATATGTTCGGCATACTAAATGGTATAATCGATGTTCCATCATTACTGGGACAAGTAAAATTCAATATTCCGACTCGTAGATTGAGAAACAATGAAGTACTGTTCATCGATCAGCATAGAACAAACTATGGCCTAAATTCTCCAATGACCCGCCTTTGTCGTATTGTTAACTCAAGACAAGATCTGGACTTTTTTGGTTTAAGTTTACAACGATTTAAACGAGCACTAAATAAATAGTCCAGATCTTGTCTCGATGTCCCTTACGATTGTCAATGCTTCTTTCTTTTTTTTTTTAAATGTTTTAAACTATTCTTTTATTGTAATATTTAAACCTTATAAATTGTATACATGGACAATGTCCGTTAATAAAAAAAAAAAAAAAAAATAAATTACAATTTTTTTATCAAAATTTCTCAATAACATATTTTTTCAAATTAATTTGAAATATTTCGATTTTTTCTATCTCCTTTATTTCTTTATTAATATGCCCGCCCCCCTTATGTGTATATAAAATGTATATGTATATAAAGTGTTGTAATAATAAACAAATATTGAAAATATAGTATTTTTAAAAAGTGTACACAAATAAAATCCTTAACTTGTAAAAAATTTCAGTATTGAAAGCAAACATGAGGTCACAATTTTAGGTGGCCTCAATGAGTTTTGTGTCAAGTTCTTCGGACCTCGGGGAAGTAAGTATTAAAAAATATATTTATTATTAATTATTCGTAAATAGCCAGTGGGTTCTTACAGTAAATTTAAATGTCCACAAAGTATATATAGCAACATTAATAGTATTGTGCTGGCCCTCATGTATGGAATTCTAAAAACAAGGATGAAAGTAATTAATTAATTATGTATAACTTAAATAGCGCCATTTTCGTAATAAAATACCTCAAGGGCGCTTTACATGGTGATTCTATTGTTAAGTTAATTTAATTGAAGCTTTTAAATTTGTAATTTAATTAAAATAATTTATTTTGTTGTCACGTGCTACGGATTTATTCAAATGATTTAGAGAACAAGTGGGTTTTAAGTTTTTTCCGAAACATCACTTCACTTTCACAGCCTCGCACCTCTGCTGGGAGAGCATTCCATGCCATAGGGCCTGCCACCGCAAATGCGCGTTCACCAAATTTAGTGCGCTGTTTGCGTAGAGGTATAATAACTTTTCCTCTCGCCGTAGACGTAGCTGATCTAAGCGTGAGACGCCTGTCAGCTAGTTCATCTGGAATGCATAGTTCCCTTAGATATTCCGGAGCCGAGTTGTGCAGTGACTTATACATAAGCCAACAGAGTTTGTATTCGACCCTCTGTGGAAAACGTAGCCAGTGTAGTTCCCGAAGTAGTGGAGTGATATGACTGAACTTAGAGATTCCGAAAATAAGTCTAGCTGCGGCATTCAATACAGATTGTAGGCGAGTCATTTTGTTCATTGGTAGACCTGCATAGATACCATTACAATAATCGACTCTAGACACTACAAACGCATTTATTAATTGACGGGCGGCATCAACCGGCAAATTTTTGCATATGCATTTAATTAAAGTAGACTGAATGTTGTCAAAATGTGGTTTCCGCGTGGTCAAACTATGTAAATGTCGAGATCCGTGCATCGTGTAAGACCGGGACAGAATCAAGAGAGGAGTTCTGTGTTGGCTTGGACACGTGGAGCGAATGGACGGCAAAAGAACGGCTAATAAGATTTACTATGCGAATGTTAATGGATGCAGAAAACGAGGAAAACCCGAAAAATACGTGATTTGACCAAATCCAGCCAATAATTTGGATTGGCGCATGTGCATAAGATGTATGAATGTAGAATAAGCGAGGTTTGTACGCAAAGACATACTAAAGTGGCGTGCTATTCTCTGCCTACCCCTGCGGAGAATCGGCGTGACAGTTTGTTTGTCTTCTTTTGCAATATTATAATCATAAATTTGATTACATTAAGCAAATTATTCTATCAAATCCCAAAAGGAACACTCCCACACTACCAGAAGTCAAACTAGAGGATGGGTCATGGGGTCTACCGCAAACTCTGAATTCGGGCAAAGAAAATTTCAGGTTTCTGGGCCCCAAAATATTCAATATGTTACCTGAACATTGCAAAACCATGACCTGGATTCGATTTGATACATTTGTAAAAAATTGGTTACTTCGTTTAGGTCGAGAAAAATCGGAAAATTTACTCAAAAACGTTCTTAAATAATAAATGGTATAAATTAATATTGTATAACTGTACAGCAGGTAGTAATATTATTAACATATTACAACAGAGATGAAGAACATTTAAGAGAAGGTAATATAGAAGTCCAGGCATCTACAGGGCTTATGACCTGTCAATGGCTGGTAACATTCACCATTATGCCTATATTTGAACATCTATATTCCTTCAATTCTTTCATCTGTTGATGTTTGTGAAGTTAAATAGCTGAAACCTTTATTTATGCGGGTGAGATTCATCTGATTGAATTATTTCACCTACATACTAGGCAACGCCTGAAAATATTATTTTTTCAATTTCTATACTTCTTCATGGACCAGTTAATTACTGTTGTAAATACTGTTGATAAATTCATTCATCGGTTAGGACAGCTTATTTTATTGCAGCAGGAGGTGTGGAGTAAATCTAATTAATAATATTGTTTTATATAATATACATTAACGACATAATACACAGTGACATAATGGGAAAAAAAACAATCTATGCGGACGACTTAGGAATTTTATATGAAAACAAAAATGACATTGAAACGACTAAAACCATCAACAATGACGTGCAAAAACTATTAGAATGGACAAACAAAAACTTCTTAACACTAAATGCCAAGAAATGCAATATAATACATTTCGAAACACAAAAGAAGAACCATAACATGAACATAAAAATAAACAACGAAACTCTTAAAGAATTAGGACATGTGACTTACCTAGGACTTACAATGGACAGACAATTAAAATGGACAAAACACATAGACGGACTCACTAAAGTAATGGCATCACTACATAGCCTCTTCTACAAAATTAAAGATTTTATATCAAGAAAAGAAAAAATTATGATGTACGAAGCCTATGTCAAAAGTAAATTGAGTTACATGATCGCCTTCTGGGGAACTGGTAACAAGACAGACATAACAAGAATACAAAGACAACAAAATAAAATTCTTAAACTAACATACAACCTACCCTACCTGACCTCTACGACTGAACTGTACAAAAAAACACACCAGTTTGACATAAACTACTTGACTAAAATTGAGACCTTAAAAATTGTGCACAAAATAACACTGGGAAACATACAAGACGACGACATAATATTAGTCAAAAATGCTGACATACATAAATATAACACCAGACAACAAAAACACTATCATATTGAAAAAGCAAAGACAAACACAGGACAGTCAAAAATACTACATAATGGACTTAAACACTACAACGACCTACCTTACTACTTGAAAACTTTTAATGGAGACAAATTTAAAATCAATCTGAAAAAGCACATGATGACTGAACTAACTAGACTAGACGAGACATAAAATGACTAGACAATATTAAATTTCTAATGTAACCCTAACGGGTTTTTTAAAATTGTAAATAAATAAAAAAAAAAAAAACATCTCTGCGTGGTTATTTGCATATCCGTATAGTATGAACCAAATAAAACTCTGTCTCTTTTGCTAGAATAAATTATCTACAGTCTTTCAACATACTGGTTTTTTAACTAAATGTATGCTAATAATTATTTATTGCACGTTCATGGTCATAAATTTAAAAACATTTCTACGATTATTATTGCCGTTTAAAAATGATTTTATTAATTAATATTTCAACAAATATTATTAAATATTTGCGTATAATCACTTACCGACTTTTCTATGTCTACCGGTTTCGAGACGTACCCGTCTCTTCGTCAGGACACTAATTGAACTAACATGCAAAACCCACTATACACAAAAATAAACAACCAACATGCCATGCATTTTAATAGGCATCCCTTACATGCACTGATTAGGTTATGAAAATATTTTATGTTGTGGGAGAAATAGTTGAAAAAAAGAGGAAGGGGATGAAGGGAGGGGCGTGAGTTTAATAGGTATAGGGTAACCATTACTGTTCCGGACGCATTATTTTTTCAACATCTCCGAGATTTGCACTGGTTAAAAAGCTCAGAGAGAATAAAATACAAGCTTTGCTGGACAGTATTCAAATCCCTTCATGAAATGGCTCCGGGATACCTATCGGACCTTTGTATTAGGGAAAATACATGTCAAAGATAATCTACTCTTAGGTCAGCATTTGATTCAGGCAGAGGAAAAATTGTCGAAATCCAACGTTCCCCAAACACTAGTTTGGAGATCGTGCTTTTGCTGTTGCCGGCCTCTCTGCCTGGAACCGATTGCCTTCAAACTTACGAATCATCTACAGTCCCAGTATTCTTAAGTTTATCATACCCCCAATTTTAAATCAGAAAGTATAAAATGTAACTTTAGCTTAGTTAGAATATAAGTTAATATATACAATTGTAAAGCGCCCATGAGGTGATTTTTTTTAAAAATGGCGCTGTATTAATCAGCCAAATATTATTATTAAGTAGACTTCTTAAAGAATAATTTTATGCCACTTTGAATGGCATATTGAACTCAAAACTGTCATTTTTAGAATTATTGACTTTTGCCTGAACGGCGACAATATTATGTTTTTATGATATGTAGACTTGTGCGATATCATAGCCACACAAGAGTTAATTGCATGGCAACATTTGTATGAAATGTATGTAAAAAATGTTTGTACTGTTTTGTAGCGCCTTACGAGGGCGGAGTGTGGAAGGTGCGAGTACACCTGCCGGAGCACTACCCCTTCAAGTCACCGTCCATAGGGTTCATGAACAAGGTGTACCACCCCAACATCGACGAGGTCTCGGGGACCGTGTGTCTCGACGTCATTAACCAAGCATGGACTGCTCTCTACGGTACGTAGCCTAACCTAACCTAACCTACCTTACAGGGCACTATCCTTTCAACTCACCGTCCATCGGGTTCATGAACGAGGTGTACCACTCCAACATCGGCGAGGTCGCGGAGACCGTGTGTCTCGATGTCATTAACCAACCATGGACTGCTCTCTACAGTATGTTGCCGAACCTACCTTAAAGAGCACCATCTCTTCAAGTCACCATCCACTGGGTTCGTGAACCAGGTATACCACCCCAGCACCGACAAAATCTTTTCGTTAAAAAAAAGACCGTGATCTCCACTATTGATTATAATAATAAAAATACTTTATAGTTTTATTCCACTTTCATTTATAATTATTTTATAATTTTTTTACCAGTGACCTGGTTTCGTCGTGACCGACATCGTCAGACTGGTGGGAGCTAAACAAATTTCTATGTTATATACAAGTGCAAGCAAGGGTTGTAAATCATGATTTTATATAATTATGTAAATTAAAGAATTTAAATTAAAATCATTTAAGTATAAGGTAATAAAAATTATAAAAATTGATTTGAAATGGGTTATAGTACTATTGACAACTAACTGCCAAGGTTTCAGAGCATAAATTGCAGTATTTTGTACATTTTTAACTCAAAGATTTATTTCGCAAAAATAACACCAGCGATGTTTAAACATAGGCAGAACAGTGAATATTGCACAGTAGAGTGGCCACTTAACCGTTTTAGTGCTACGCTTATTTTGCAAGAATGTTTGTAATTTGCTACGGTGTTTTTGTGTTATTAGTGAATCGGGTTGTGGTCCCGTGGCTAGTGTCTCGGACTCTCGGACCAAAGGTCCGTGGTTCGAATCCTACCTTACCCCAACTTGATTCCCATTTTCTAATAGTGAGTTATTTACAACTCGTTGAAAATGGCCCTCAAAATTAAATATTTGAGTAAATCATAAGAAAGCAAATATTTATTTAAAAAAAAAAAAAAGATTAAAAAAAGTTTGATATTAAATTGAAATAGGCTTTTGGTTTCGCATCAGAAGGAGGAAGGCATCTAGGTCCAGGAATTTCAAAAAAATCGTCAGATGTTTTTGCAAAAACTTTTATTGGAGGTATAATATTAAAAATTTCATTTCTACGGTTATCTGTGCCTTAAGAAGCAGACGACAAATCTGAAGATTCAGTTTCAATTCGTAATCTCTTATTGGAATGTACAATAATGTCACTTCCGTCATCACTGTCTTCATTTATCGGAATGGGTATTCCAGGGTATACAGGACGGGTGTCCTGTCGTTGTAATTTGATCCATCGTTCACAATAGAACTAAAATCCGACATTGCGAAAAATATTGATTAAATTTAGCCTGTATTTACTTTCACAGAATAAACAATAATTAATAAAGTTTTCAAAGCACGCGCAACCGCCATATACTACACCCAAATAAAACGCGTGCACTCACGACGACTGACAAACGCTCACTAAAGACTGCGGCGCACAAGCTCCGCTCAGCAATCTTTGCCACTAATACATGCAGCGCAATGTTAGAGACGCCCCTTCTTTATCTACATTTAAGTCAAGATTGAAATGTCACTATCTAAATATTTAAATTGTTCCTTTATCCTTATTCTTTCCTTCCCATCCCCTCTCCTCTCTTCATAGTATAGTGTTAATTTTTTTTATGTATTTTCATTTTGTTAATCTTTTTTTAAATTTTTGTATAAAATTGTAAGATTCAATATTTATAATTTTCTCAAACTGAACGGTTTGGGTCAGTAGGAAGAAATTGCCTTAAGGCAATATGCCCGCCCTTATATGTATATATATTGTATATGTATAAAAAGTGTCAAATAAATAAAAGCGCAATAATAGCGCTGCTTAGCACTAAAACAGTTAAACCAGCCAATGTGAAATTAAACAGTGCTAATTAATAACAAGCGTCCGACAGTGGCGAGTCTGCAAAAAATGACTATTAATTTGTACCTTCATATAAGTACATAATATGTCAGTAATATAATTATAAATGACTATTTTTTCTGTGGTTCTGTGAAAATCAACTCAAACAACAATTATTATTAACCATGCGATATACGCAGCTTTATTCTACACTATTTTAATACAATACTTGTACAAAAGTTTATTCACAAATACCACAATGAAATTCAGCAGTAACTGTCAACACAGAACACTGGCCGATTCCTTTTAAAATGAATAATGCCAAAAACGGCCACCGCGAACGCCACATGTCCTATGTGATACATAATATATAATATGTCAACAATATCCTATCAAAGAAAAATAGTCCTTCAGAAAAAATGTTCGGCATACTAGTTTCCAAGAAGACAATCTTCAATCAACATGAAAGATCTTCAAATGAAAAAAAAAGAACTGACGAAATATCTTCTAAATACTTTATAGTGTCTGTTAATAAATAAAATTGCATAATATAAATAAAATAATGTAAAATAAACCTGTCATAAAAAAAAATGTGTTCCACCGAAAAGTCTTTAGACTTAGTGGGTAACATATTGTTATATGTATTTTAAATTATCAAATAAACGCTGCTTTGCAGCACTGAAACTGAAATAATATTTGTAATCTGCTAGCTTTTTAAAAAAAATTTTAACTGAAATTTTTTCATATAAGCATTTTTCTAAACAATTTTTTTAATTCCCACCAAACTGTAAAAGCAGTTTTTTTGCAGGGATTTCTCTCTTTTAAACATTTTGGTAACACAATATAATAATGTTTACATAAAATATCTTAAATATATCATTAAAATAAAAGTTTAAAATAATTCAATACAAGTGAATCAAGTCTTTTTTGATAACGAAAAATATAAAAAATAATAAACAAACGCTTTTTTGACACTGTTTTAAATTGTTTGGTTTCCCCATTTTTAAAATTTTTTTTTTTTACCCACTGAACTTAGAATTTAAGAAAAAGATTTTTAAAACCAATTTTTCTTTGTTTTTATTTATATCATTATTCTTTATTTTGTCCGGGAGTCTCTTTACTATGCGAGGGAGTATATACGCCCTGGTCCTCTCTCCATACGCATTTATGGCTCTTCTTTCTATGAAATTTCCTCTCGCTTATTTTAGTACCTACTTAAAAAGCTGAAGTGTTAAAGACTTAAAACTTTTTTGTATGGAGAATAAGCTGAGGTAATCTGATATCGTTCACTGAGAACGGGCTGGGCTCTGCGCGCGCTTCATAGATATTTTTTTGTAGGAGAATATACGGTGGTGGTTATTTATAGTAAAAAACAATTACTTTTTTCATTTTCCCATAAACACGGTTACTATAAAGCATTATTATCGAAAGTCAAATATAATGGTAAGCTGTGCATAATCGCTAATTTTGACGATTCGCCCCTGGCGTCCGAGTGATTCCGAAACACCTCGAACGGGAGACGTATATCGGAGTGATACCGAAGCATCTGGAATGGAGCACGCAGTGTAATGATGATAATTGAGATTGAAATGTCGTTTATTGATAATGGTTGCAGATTTGTCAAACATCTTTGAATCATTCCTGCCGCAACTTCTCACATACCCCAACCCGATAGACCCCCTGAATGGAGACGCTGCCGCCATGTACCTTCACAAGCCAGATGAATACAAGAAAAAAGTATCCGGTGAGAATATAACTTTTACGGATTTATATTCCAACAGAGACTAACAGCTTTCTGTGGGAAAACTTACTAATTATTATTATCTTAGGTAACCTGAGGTTAGAAAATGATCGCCTGACGACCACTGCCTCTTCCAATTTAAAAAAAAATAAATATATATAATTTGAAAATAGCGTAAATATTTAATTTCTCTGAACAAAAAAGCAGTTGAAAAAGTAGAAATTGTGGGGCGTGTTGGAACAGTAAGGAGTAAATAGACTTATACGAGCTGTTTCGTCTCTCTATGAGGAGAGTTCAGCGTGTATAAGAGCTGATAAGGGATTCATATCATGTTTTTTTCAATTTTATTTTATTAAATTAATTTTTTTATTAATTTTTTATTGATACTTACATAAATGATACATCTTTTTTTTCTATTATATTCTACTTTTATAATTTTTTAATGCTATAATTGGATGCCTAATTGAAAAAAAATGCCTAAGTCCATTTTTGTAGTTCTGAGATATGTCTTTCAATTTTAAGTGTTTATTTTGTTCCTGAAATGTTAAATGACAGAATTTCGGAAAATTGAAAATACGTATTGTAAAGTTTTTCTTCTTCTTTATTTTAAGACAAAAAAAATACAAAATTGTTACATGTTTAGTTACAAAATTATTGCTTGTAAAAAAGTGGACTTAAGCCTAAGGTCAGGACTTAGGGATTTTTAAAGGACTGAGGGATTTTTTCTCAGGGAAAAAAACTCTTGGACTAAGAGATTTTTAGGACCTAGGGATTTTTTGAAATTGAAATAATATTTTTTAAATAATTTTTCATATACAAAACTCTATGGGTAGGTATTCCTTTGTTGAAAAAAGAATTAGGTAAATGTATACTTCACAAAATGCTCTACACTGCAGTGTTGCCAACTCAAAACCGATAAAATTGGATTTAGGCATCTTTTGAAATTGGGTATCAAATTGTAACTTTCCAAAAAAGATACCAGCTCTCGTGCTCAGAGAGTGACTTACACTTAGTTATATTTATTTTGTCATTTGAAGTTATATAATTTCAAATATAGATGAGAAAATAATAATACAGCAATACCAATTAAAATATTATTCTGTTTTTACTCGGGTTCAAAAAATTTCTTTAAATTTATTTCGAATTTATTTACTGATATATTAGTTTGAATAGTTTTTTAAATGTCTTGGACGAATTTGTGGAAAATCAATGTATGACAGGGTTACGAATTATGAAATCAGACAAGAGTGCAAATCTGGGGCAGGTATTAATAATTAGATCATAGCCTAAAATATGTCATAGCGATGATAATATGATTCATAATTTTTTATTTGTCTTTTAACAAAAAAAAAATTTTCTCATTAAAACTTCCTCATTAGACAAATTTCTTCAAATTTTGATTGGCTTCAATACATTTTGTTAATGAAATTCTTTAACATTTTTTTGACTGATCAATTGTTCGTGCAGATTACGTGCGCAAATTCGCAACGGAAGACGCCCTCAACGAGCGCTCCTCCTCCACCTCCTCCACGGCCAACGGCTCCGGCTCCGGCTCGGGCGGCGGCTGCGGCGACCGCGCCAGCGACAGCGAGAGCTCCATGAGCGACTACAGCGAGGACGAGGCCCGCGACATGGAGTTATAACGAAGCAAAGCCAGCACGCCGAGCGGCGGGAGCGGCGCGCCCCCCGCAACACCCCCCGGCTCGACCGACCACCGGACGGGAGGACGCCCCCCGACCGAATCCGGAGCGGGGTACAAAAGCGACGAGATCGCCTCTTTCGGAGCCGTTCGAAATTCAAAATTTGGCCTCCCCAATCGTCTCAGTTCCATCGAATGCGGTTTCAAATCTTTTGGAACCGTCCAGAATTCAAAAATTGGAATTAATTTCAAAGACAACAGCCTCACACCTTTTTTAACAGTTCATAATTCAAGTTTTGAATTTTACAATCATCTCTCTTCTATTGAGTTTAAAACGACACTCAAACGCAACGGTTTTATATCTTTCAGAGCCGTTCAAAATGATTTATTTGAATTTACCAATTGTTTTTTCTCAATCGAATTTGAAAAGAATTCCAATGGCTGCAGTTTCGAAATATTTGAGACTGTTTTGGATTCGGATTTTGAATTCTTTAAGGCCGAGTCTACTGTCAAGGGTTGTCATTTGTTTTGCAAGCGGACTTCATTTGTTTCGAAGGAATATGAATATCTCATTTTAAGTCAGGATCATGTTTTGAGGGGTTTTTCAAAGAGTCTTTTTTCATTTTCGTTAGTCGGCGTTGAGACTACATGTGATAATACTGTTGTTAGTGATATGAACTCCGTGGGCGAAGGGGTCTACTGCGATGAAGTGGGCGGAGAGATTGAACGCGCTCGCGAAATCGAATCTTCTCCAGAATATGGCGCTTTTGAAATATCGCCGCTCTCCAAATTATATATTTCTTATGTATCGCCACGCGAAAAAATAATATTTTTTGATCAAGTAAATAATCAAAATTTTAATAATTATAAAGTGCCATTGGAAATTGTATTTTTTTATTTCGCGGAGATTGTATTTTTTCTTATCAAGCGCGAAAATAATAATATAAATATTTTTAACAAACGTAGCATCGTACGTTTTTATTTTTATATTTTCTCCGAATGCGTAGTTTTTCTCGCCAAATTGTTTTATCTCAGCATTTTGAGTCACCTTAAAATGTCGCTCATTCTACGTCAATTTGATTTCAACCGTGTCATAAAACGCAACGTCGCAAGTGCGTGCGTTCCAAAATTGTATAATCTAGTTATAGACCAAGCAAAATGTTGTGTACCCATTTTTGACGCTTGAAAAATCGAGTCACTATATTTTTCTAGAGTGTCTCTAAGACAAATATGGCATAGATTGTCAAAAATAATAATTAAAAATATTTACTAATATTTACGGCTATGTCGCAGCACGAATTTAAACGTAGGCTTAGTTTTACTGTCATTTTTTTAAAAGAGATTCCGGAACACCGTTTAAAATCAAACTTCAAAATATACAGGCACAATTTTGCAGGGAACACACATTTTTCAACCAGTAATCATTTGAATTCGCATGGTTATTTTCCTCTTGTCTCTAGCCAAACATTAAATGTTTTTATGATACGTATATGTGATAGCATTTAGATCTACATGTATGTTTGTCTTAATGCTTTAAAATATAAGATACAAATTATATTGTAGATTATTTGTCAAATTTAATAATACATAAATATATTGTCACTGAAGATATTCATATTAAACTAAAGACTTTCCAATTTTAAAATTCCTTCAAAACAAATGAATCTCATCCGCAATTAAAAAAAATATTTTTTTTTCACTTCTAACATGACCCACGTTGCAATGAGAATGTAAGAAATTTTGCAAAAAATATTTTTCCCTATATTCATTAACAAAACCCAAAGATGGGTAGGTACATTCTAATCTCATATGGGCAGAATAACTTAAAGGTGAGGACAGTAGAATGTACTTTCCTCACCTTGGGTTTTTTAAGGAAACTCATTCTAATCTCATACAGCGAATAAGATGAAGACGAGGACAGTAGTTCTCATCTTGAATTTTTTGAGGAAAGTCTATTCTGATTTCACTCGGAGAATGGTTTAAAGATTAGGATGGTAAAATGTACTCTCCTCAGCTTGAGTTTTTTTGTGGAAAGTACATTCTTATCTCATATGCAGAGAATAACTTGAAGGTGAGTACAGTAGAATGTATTTTTCTCACCTTGAGTTTTGCCTCTGAAAACGAGCATGAATTAACAATATTTTATTAATAATAATTTAATTTAGTTACCCAGTAAAATTTTTTAAAAGGTCCTTCAGACAAAAATACACCAGAGTCCCCTTTTAAACAAGGGACACGTTCCACACGGTACCATGTTAAAAAAACTAAAGTAAAACAATGGGAGATTGGGTTTTTTGGTGCGACTTTAAAGTAGGAGTTATAAAGTTTTGATTGAAATTCAACAAAGATACACACTAGAAAATGTACAATTTGAAGGTATTCGTCGCTACAATTCCACATGCAAATGTGTCCTCAATTATAGAGTTTGTTATACAAAATAGATAGAATTACATTTGTTTTTTTAATCACTTATACAGTATACAATACAAGGAAAAGTAAGTTGTACTTGTGTACTTTTTAACTAAGATTTATTCCTAAGAGATTATTTGCAAAAGTTGGGAGAATGAGAGAGAGAGTCATGAAAAATGACAATTTTGTTATTTCGGCAGCATATATTATATTCCCGACACATGCGGGCCATAGGTGTGTGGTATTGTAGCATTATTTGAAAATAGACTCAGTTTAATTGCCACGATTGACTTCGTATAGACAAACGATTGTAAAAAAAATCTAATATAAATCAACAACACAAAATAAACTGCAAAACCTCAGGGTTTTTTGTCCCTCGTCTGCAGTATTGGATTTACATAGACGTTATACATTCAGATTCTTTATTCTTTCTTATTTTGTATTTACAGATTTGTTTTTATAGCAAAGATATCACCCAGTGTTGACGATGTCGCAAAAGCGATGAAACCGGTATTCCAACAAATTGGATCAGTACTTTTTTTCATAGAAAGATTCCAGTTTAAAAAAAAATTGGAGTTGACTATCGACAAACATTAGTAAATCTCTTATATTCTTACTGTAATAATGGGAATGTATGAAATATTTATTTTCAAAGTAATTAATAATTCATACAAATGTTGGTCGCATCGTTTTTAAATCATGCCGTTATTGTTTTCCTGATTTTGTTTTAATATTTTTATTTTGTCAGGACGCTTGAAAGTATCGCCATATTTAATATTTGAATGTTGCCGTACCGCCGAATTAATTAACCTCATTTTCCGGGGCATGTTGTAAACAGGGGGCTAGTTAATTATCTTAATAATAATTAGCACGTACAAATAGGGTATTATCACATTTTTAGTTTGTAAATTAAATTAAAAGAAATGAAATCATTTTGAAAATAACAAGTTATCGGTAAACCTATCAATCAACACATTGTAAGGTTTCGTAACCGTCTTAATAAGTTTCCGTTTTATGATAATCATTTTTTAACTGCCACGTGTCAAAAGTATGCTGTAATTAATTCTTATAGTGACCGATCGAGGATTCGAGGAAATGAGTTTCGGCGGAAGTTTTTGCTAATCCAGTTCAGGTTTCCGTTTCTGCCAGTTCCGACACCAGTTTAACTAGAATAGAAGTCGAAATGGCGCTGTATAAATTATCCGTAATAATAATAAAATACTTTAAAACCGATACTCCTCAAAGTGATAATACCCTGTTTACGATATTATAATGAATTAATGATAAATTTGAAAACGTTTTGTTTGAAATCCACGGCTAGATTTTTTACTTTGTAAATGTATTTTCGCATTATTTTAAGTATATCCAAATCTTTATAAACTAACTGGAATTCAACCTACTAGACACATACAAAACAAACCATCCTGCCGTTTTTTCATGGGGCAGGCAGAGAGTTAAAACATAACTTTAGTCTGTGTTTGCATACAGATCTCACTACATTTGTACATCTTACAGACGGTCGACGTGTAATATTGTAACTAGAATATTTCATAGTCAATTAATACTCTTGCCTTCACATGGTAAATATGATCATCGCTGTGGTTGGTGTACGAATGTAGTGCCGTATGCACCAAAATGAATGCGAGGGTTGTGTCTGGTATTTGCATAAAAAGATTTGGTTATACGAAAAAAATGCATTCATTCTTTTGTTTGTGGATTGCATACAACACCTTTTCAGGTTTGAATTAATAAATTATATAGATCATCAAAGATTTGTCGAATATAACAGGAACCTGCATATGTTAATTTCTTAATAATTATTATTACTATAGTTTTATCAACAATAACAAGATTTTTAATACTAACAATATAAATTATAAATATATATTGTATAAACAAAAGTGGTGTGAAAAAAATGATAAAAAAAATGAATATATATAAAATTTGGATATATAAAACATGAATCAGAGAAATTAAGTTTTTGATCCATCGAGTTTAGATTTATATTAGTTTAAGTTTGGCATTGAAGTGTTTATGATATTAATTATGTAAGGGAACGCTTAATGATGTGACCAAGTTGTGTCAATCATGTTTTAAAAAATTTGCACGTTATAATTTAAAAATAATCCGTGACATCTATTTTTTATACTTCTATAAAAAAGAATCACATCTGCATTTTCTTTGTTCAGAGATATCTTAAGCCAAAGATTTTTCATTGTATTTAAAAATATATATATTTTATTTTCAACCGTATTAATATTTTTTTGGAATACAGTGAAACCCCGAATTCACGTATAGTTATTAAAGTCCCTTTGAATTCTTTATTTTTTAGTACATTTAAAACCCATTTTGCATTTTTTCCCGCAATCAACTTTGGAAATATTTGCTGCCCGCATTGAAAACCGACTTTATAATATTTATTGCCGCCGTTTTCGTGTTTTTGACAGCTCAAGAGTCTGATAGTCTCTAGTCCCTATCATTATACTAACTTGATGATCGAAGAAATTTGCAATTTGAAAACTGTTAGCTCAAGAGTCTGAAGTTAGTTTCTAGTCTCTATTATTATACCAACTTGTTGGTAAGTTGAATCAATAGACAAAACCTAGAAATCATCAGGTTATTGCGTTACATTTTTGTGGTTTTTTTGTCGTAATTTTATAGATGATTTGTATATTTCTGCTTTGCAACAACAACAACAAACCATCACGCCGTTTCCCCGTTGGGGTAGGCAGAGAGGATAGAACGCCATAACACTCTATCTTGGCATACAGACCTCGCCTCCTCTACATTCATACATCTTCTTATGCACGCACGCCGATTATTCCTACTTTTGACATGTCCATCTTCAAGTATTTGATGGACTTGATCGTGCCATGTCTTTCTCGGTCTTCCTCGTTTTCTGCATCCATCAACATTTGCATCGTAGATCCTTTTAGTCGTTCTTTCGCTGTCCATTCGCTCTACATGTCCAAACCAACGCAGCACCCCTTCCTTAATTCTGTCAATAATGCATGTCTCAGCCTTACACACTTCACGGATCTCGACATTTGTGCACCTATCGGCGAATGTGTGGTGTGTGGTTTCTGCTTTGAAAATAATAATTTAAGAGTTACCATTAAAAAATTATCCAAACATCGCTCCATAACTTTTTTAATATAAAATAATTAACAGAATGAATTTATTTTCACTGTCCTCCATTTACATTTTTTTGTCCCCTAAAAACATAATTCGGGGGTTTTATTGTATTTCACTTACGATTAGAAGAGTTTTTTTTATAGGGTCACAATATCTCCTGCCATGTAAGTACTTTGAACGTTAACAGTCATTTCCTAAATGAGAGACGATTATGACACCTATAGCCGCCATTACGGCAGACGTTTTAAAGAAAAAAATTGAAAATTTTTCACAACTCATTTGATGTGTCAAAAATGCGGAGCTGCGCGTCGCCGCGTGTGCCCAAACTGAGGAATAAAAGCAGGTAAACAAATAAAGGATAAATTATTGTACAAAATATCAAAATCTGACATCTGACAGCACATTCGTTTAATTTTTGTGTAATTCAGTTTTTTTTCCGTACATTTTTAATTACCTCCCTAGCTCAGTTCTACACTTTTATTTGTTGCTCTCTTGAAAAACGTAAAAGGGGATTTTACTGTACATTATTTAAAACGTGATTGGTACCCTTGTCACGAAAATGATGAAAAACACTTTGAATTGTATTGGATCGCAGTGTGTAATAATAAAAATGGAGAAATAAAAAAAAATCAGAAAAACAGTGTTTCCAGAAATCGTTTGAAATTGTAAAAAAATTAGAAGCACGCGTTTTAGTATGTATCTACTTGATTATCAAAAGTTCTTAACCACAACTTGAAATAGTTAAATAGTACAGAAATAATAAATTGTGAAATAGAACCTGAATAAATTAGTTATTGATGCCAAAATAAAATCCTATCTACGTAAAAAATAGCGTAATTCAAAACCGTATGTAAATCTTGCTCAGAGTAATAATGCGCCAAGCTATAGAGGAGCCCAAACATTGGAAAACCATTCTATGACATATTTAAATTTATTTCAACAGAGAGGGAAAACATTTTTGAGAAGGGACATACTCGAACATTGTTGAATTAACTACCCGGTAAAAGAAGAAGTATAAAAATTGGAAAATTGTTTTCAAGCGTTGCCTAGTAGGTGATTTGGTTCAGCCGGATGAATCTCACCCACGTGATAAAGGTTTCAGCTCTTTTACTTCACAAAAGTCAACAGATGGAAGAGCTGAGGGAATGTGGATGTTCAAACATGGGCAGAATGGTGAATGTTACACAGTGTGTAGAGTGGCCACTTAAACAAGCCAATGACAGTTCATAAGCCCTGTAAATGCCTAGACTTTTTTTTTCCTCTGTTGAAATAAATTTAAATATGAACAACTCCCTCGGGAGGAAATGCAGCCAGTCTGCAAGCATTTGGACATACTCAAACATTGTTCCATTGTATGACTATTGGGTATTAAGTTAGCTACAGTTCGCAGCAAAACAATGGCCCGTACTCAGGTCGAGAATTGCCAATTGGCTATTAATTTGCATTGTAAATACTTTTAAATATGTACCTGCGTATTTATTATTGCAGGGTTATTCCAATTTAATTTTCTAGAATTCGCCTATATTTATTTTGTAAAACAGAAAATACTCGTGTGTGTTTATTTATTTATTCATTTTATTCACAATATACTTATGTTACATTTATTGAGACATAAATCCCGACTCCGTGGAACCAAAGTCCTGTGTTGAGTTTGTTTGTTTGTCCGTCACATCTCCGAAACGGCGAGTCGTAGCGGCCTTAAATTTGGACACGTCATTTAAGATGCAATTTCAAGGTTAGCTTTACTATTTTCGAGTAAAATTTTAATCGACCTCTACTCGATAAAGACACAAACTTTAAATGGATAATTTATGTGAGAATTTGTTGCTAATCGCTTGCGTTCTATGAAACATAGTGATAGGGCTTCTCAATAAGTTGACATATTATTACTTTGAGAAATCTTGCAAAAATATTCAATTATATTACTTGACACCGCAAACTATTTTCAGAGGGTGATAATTACAGTTTTTAGCAGAATACGAAATTGACCTTAGAGCACCCGATAACACATATATTTAATTTATTTAAAATTGCGAATGGCTGCTTTCCGCATAACTTCTTTCAATGAATCCTCGAAACATTTTTTTCTGATTTCAGTAATGATTATATTTAGATTGTAAATTATTAGGTTTAATGGATTATTAATATTAAATATATTAGAAGCTGATGTCTAGGAGTTTTGTGTCAATGGTGATATACATAATTGTAAAATTCAATAAACAGATGTCGTAATCTGATAATTATAAAAAAAATATATAAATAAAACAACTAAATTAAATGTTATTTTTTATTTCAAAATTCTAATGGACATTCTTGTTTTTTTTTCATTAATTGTGTTCTCATTCTAAATTTAAATTTAAGTCATAGGTTATTTCTTATGCATAGAAAATCTTCCCAAATGTGATGCGTCTTTACTGTGTTTTTTTTATAAGGACCGCTGTGACGTTTTTTCAGGTACTAATTTAATTCTGCGTCCATTCCTCTCAAACACCCATCGGCTGCCAATTCCACTCCCACTTCCGGCCCGTTTTCTGTAATTCAGACACGAAGCGTCGACAGTGGAGGTCCAGGACGAGCCCAACAAGCTTGGTTAAGGCCGAGGGAGGCTTATGCAGTACGTTGCCTGGTGAACCGTATCATATTTTTACAACACTTAAGTAGAATATTTTATTGAATATTTAAAATCGTAAAGCCGAAATTCATCGATTGCACAGTTGAATGAGAGCATACATTCAGACGATCGTTTGAAAACAGAATGTTGATGGTAGAACGTCCAACGTCCAAGACCCGTGTCCCTCCAAAATATATCAATTGACAAATTACACCATAGACGGATAGTATTTTAGAGAAGGAATATAAAAGTCTAGGCATCTACTGGGCCTCTTTTTAAAATTGTATTAATTTAATAAACGCCCGGAGGGCTCTTACAATATACGGCTTGCCCACTGCATACCGCACACCGCATCTGGGATGTAAGTCTCCTTGGCGGTTCCCACATACACGGAAATTTTACAATATATGTACAGTTAAAAGTACATAAAGCATTATAGAAAATAATGTAAGGAATAAAAAGGAAATAATGTGAAGATGAATAGAGAAAACATGTTAAAAAGAGGAGAATTGAGGGGATGGCCTTCTATGGATAGGATAGCTGATTTGATTGCAGTAGGAGTGGTGTGGGGCAAGTCCGACAGCTCGGCATAATTATTAGCAGCTCTGTGGATGCTCACCAGGGCATGGGAGAATGGTGGGTGAAGTTTGTCCTATTGTACTCACACTGGAACATGTGTTGGAGTCTGGTGGTAGAATGCTGATGATGATGAAACATTATTATGTATTTTTAAAAAAACTTCTCTTCTTTTTATTTCCTGATAACAATCTGGATATTTGTTAATCCGAATAACTGAAGTTCGGATAAACGATGTTCTACTGTTTTTATCATATTTTATTTTTATAGAAGGTTCAAAAGCGATTTTTGCAATACTTATATTTTAAAGAAAATAATAATTGTCCATCTTGCATCTATCATTATTTTTAGCAGGGACGCTGGATTACAACACCCTCGAATCTCTTTATAATTTTTTTCTTGGGAAACATTTCTATAAGCTGGAAGTATATATAATCCAAATATACTGAAAGAGATCAGTTTGTATGTTTCCAATAATTATACTAGAGCGAGATCTCATGCACTGTTTTACACACTTAGAAACCGTACGAATGCAAGTCAGAATTCACCCATTAATAAGTTAATTCACTTGCTGAATACGGCTTCTGTGGATAATTGGATCTATTTTTCTGTACATATCGGCAGTTTGGCAGCTATTTGCTTTCTATTCATTAACTTCTAACTTATATTTACAGTCTGCATTACGTGATGGGTTAAACAACCCGTAAAGTAATGTAGACTGCAATTGTCAAATAAATAAATAAATATCATTAGAATTGTAAAATTCCACTCTAAATATTTCATGCATTATGGGCACGCACTCACGCTGCATTTTTACCGCTAACAACACCGCGTAAGGCACACCGGAACTGCTCGACGTCAACGTAATCGAAACCCGCCAGAATCTCCGTGTCCCTTGTCGGCTTCAGTTTGGTTGTTCTTTTGCTCTCTCTCTCTAAGACTTTCAAATACCCACCTAACATAAATTCGTGTCACGGTTGATTCATTCAGTGTTGTACTTAATTTAATCGCTTTTTGAATAATCTTGTTTCATCATATTATCTATTAAACCCCAGAACAATTTAAGTGAATCTTTTAAGTCAAACTAACCATTTCATTCCAACAAAAGAGTTCACTACATAATTGAATGCAGCTATAACATTTTCTACATTATTTCCGATTTGTGAAAATATCCTATTGTACATAAAGACGAATGAAATTAAAATGTGCATCCTACCGATAGGCCGTTTAGTTCTGCAAACAGCACTCCGGACGTTCTTCCATCAGCAAGTGACGTGTGGTTAAAAGCTGTTTAGTTAAAAAAGTATTTTTTGTTATCGAAGTGCAAAACAAAAGAATGGAACGAGGGTTCGGGAGCATACTGCATCACGTACTGTCACACTTTACCCCCTCGCTTAGTACCGAATAAGGCGTGTATCACAATTGGGAAGATGAAAATTTTAAATGTCGATATCAAAATTATCATTAATAATTTGCATTATGTGTTGTAAATAGAAACCGCTATTATTAATACATGAAAATCAATAAAAATATACAAAATAACCGATGTTTTTATTTTTAGCGTAATACAGATTTTGTAAGTACCAATTCTGTTCCCCGTGTCCCACTGATGGATATTTATTGTATTACTATCTTCTATAATATTAATAGTCTAAAAATGATTGATTGCGTCTGTTAACGAAAAGGCGGACTGTAAATGAAAAACTAATTTCATTCTGTTTTGTGATTGGGAAATATTTGAAGAAAGGATAGGAACATGGAATGGATACCTACCTTTAATATGATGTTAATGTTCTTCAATTTCGGGCACTGGGTGACATAATGCACTATAAAATGAAACTATGCTTTCCACGACGCGCAACAAATTAAAGCCCTTTTATGCAATTTTATGTTAAGTAAAAAATGTTGTTTTGTTTTTGTAGTAAATCCAAATCTTCTAATTTTGAATATCTTCTATCTTGATGTTAGGTAGGTACCATAAGGATGGATCAAGCGATGGATGGGAAAGAAAGGTAATCGGCCAGGAATAGTATTGATAAATGCTGTTATTTACTTAATAGTATCTCATGTACAGGCCTGTTTTACACATATCTTGTCAACCAACTCGGTCCGGTAAAATTAGGGTGGGTAAATACTTATTTATTATAAGTCTACGATGTATGCAAGAAAAGCGATTTGCTTATTAATTGATAAATCAAAAGTGATGGTTTTTGAAAGGGTTGAAAATATGACTAAATGTGAGATCAGTGTGAACGGAGATATTCTGAATCAGGTAGAAGAATTTGTGTATCTGAGAAGTATGTTTATTAGGGATGGAAAGGAGAGTGAGTGCCGGGAACAGGGTGAACGGTGCACTGAAATCTACTTTGGCAAACAGATGCTTGTCGAAGGAGGCAAAACTAGCAGTTCACGATGGAGATCTAGTGCCACTCGTATGGGAGCGAAGTATGTAATTGAAAAATTATTATGAAAGTAGGTTAAATGCTGTCAAAATGCGATCCCTCAGGCGAATGTGTGGTAAAACGATGTATGATAGGTGCACAAATGTCTAGATCGGTGAACTGTGTAAGGCTGAGACATGCATTATCGACAGAATCAAGAAAGGGGTGCTGCGTTGTTTGGACATGTAGAGCGAATGGACAGCGAAAGAACCGCTAAAAGGATCTACGATGCGAATGTTGATGGATGTAGAAAGCGAGGAAGACCGAGAAAGACATTTCTTATTTTTTTATTCATTTATATATGTGCCCAATGGGCATTTTTAAGGACATATTTATACATAAAAAAATATTAAAATGAATAGTAGAAAGACAATGGTATATAGTAGACTCGGTGGGAGTGAAAGCGGACGTTTATAATAGAATTTGATTCAGTGATCGTTTGAAAGAAGATAACTTGTTATCAAAGAAATCAAGACTGTTATGATCGTTGGCAGACCTAAGAATTCTGGGGATAGGGGAATGAAAACCATAGTTAGTTCTATGGTATGTGTGACAACATTTGAATTTTTTTTTGTAAAGGTCCGAGTCTTTTGTTAAGTTTTGTCGGGTAGTTTATTATATTTATTTATTCACACTCTTTATCAAAATACAATTCCATGTTCACTTTGCCCAGCTAACAAGGGTACATACCCCGTTCCAAGCTAGTCAATTACATTTTAATATATTATAATAGTTAACAAATTAATATAGAGCACAGACAAACAAAATATAAACTTATTCGGATACACATTTTGATTCATATACATACAGACATACACATATATACACACATATATATAAATATACACATATATACACATGTACATACACACACACGTACATACACCCATGTGCATACACATACATACATTTATCAAACATAGACAATTTTTTTATGCGAAACTTCATGGTTGTCATCTATAAATATATATTTTTTTAAATTATTCCTTATTTTTTATATTTTATTTTTGACATCCAGTAAGGTTCTCCAATCCGTGGCATGCATCAACTTTTCTGACTCCCTACGACCAATGTCATGAAAGAGCGAGGTCAACACCTTCCGTAACTTGACAACACTCCCGTCTTTCCACGATTCTGGCAAAAGGTTATGGACCTTTTTGCCTACGTTATAGTGTTGTCTCGATGCCAGAACAGTGTTGACCCCTTCACTTAGTATCAGCTCCCTATTAGAGTATCTTGTATTATGGTTGTGGTTGACGCTTGGGTAAATGTCTCTATTTATGTGTGTAACCACTACCGTTCTCAATATATACTGTTGAATAATATTCAGTACTCTGAATTCTTTGAAGAGCAAGTCACTTGGATAACGAAATGTTTTTTAATAATATAATTTCAGTTCCTGGCTTATGGTCTCAAAAGTCTTAGTCCCATTATAGAATGTTGTATATGATATTTGATGTTCAATTTCTCTGAACAACCGTTTCCAAACATCCTTCATACATTTAAAAAAAATCATTGCCAACAACAACAACAACTAACCATCACGCCGTTTCCCCGTAAGGGTAGGCAGAGAGGATAGAACGCTACATCACTCTATCTTTGCCTACAGATCTCGCCTCTTTTACATTCATACATCATCTCATGCACACGTGCCGATTATTCCGACTTTTGACATGTCCATCTTCAAGTATTTGTTGGATTTGGTCATGCCATATCTTTCTCGGTCTTGTAAATCAGTCGGCATTGTAAATATTCTTAGCTGTTCATTCACTGTCCATTCGCTCTACATGTCCAAACCAGCGCAGAATTTCTTTCACAATTTTGTCATGCTTATCTCAGCCTTACATAATGTATGGATCTCGACATTTGTGCATCTATCGTACATAGTTTTACCACACTTTCGCCTGAGAGATCGCATTTCGACAGCATTTAGACTATTTTTATCCCTGTTTTTCCAAGTCCATACTTCGCTCCCATACATCAAGAATGGGACGAGGACTTCATTGTGAACTGCTAATTTTGCCTCTTGCGACAAATATTTATTTGCCAAGGTTGATTTAAGTGCAATCTGTTCCCGGCATTCACCCTCCTTTCAATATCTTTCTGAGTCATTCCATCCCTAGGAAACATACTTCCCAGATAAACAAATTCCTCTACTTGTTTTAGTATAACTCCATTCACAGTGATTTCACATTTAGTCACACTTTCATTTCTTTCAAAAACCATCACATTCGATTTATCGACATTCATCAGCAAATCGCTTCCCTTGCATACATCGTAGACCTTTGATACCAAGAATTGTAGTTCCTCTTTGTTGTTTGCAAGAAGCACGGCATCATCAGCATACAAAAGACAATTGACAGTTCATTCACACATTTTTGCTCCAATCCTTAAGCCTTTTAATTCTTTCATGCAGTTATCTGCATAACTGTATTTCTCCATAATTTCTTATAATGAAAGAAATATTCTATCGACAATCGTTTATTTCAAAAAAATCAATATATAGTTTACATTTTGTAATAATCGCATAGTAATTAAAAATTCATACGTATAAAAATATAACAATTAAAAATATATAAAAATATCAATTTTGGGAAGGATCAGAAGATTTGTTGATAAGGACTCTTGCAAAACTATTTACAAAGCAATTATTGAACCACACGTTAACTACTGTAGTAGCATTTTATTTTTATCAAACAAAGAAAACATAGATAAACTAACTGTATTACAAAATAAAGCCTTTAGAATAATTTTGAAAAAAAAACAGATGCACGAGGGTAAAGTCGATGGTAAATGAAATGAAATTATTAACATATAAACAAAGAATATTTTACAATACAATGATATTTGTTCATAAAATCATAAACTCTAATAAAAAAACAGAATTTTGGAAAAAAATTGATCGGAACCAGCATGAACACGATCACAATACTAGAGAAAAGAACAAAATTAGATTTCCATTTAGGAAAAAGGCAAAGTCACAAAATTCAATTTTATTTAAAGCAATTAAAAAGTATTACGAAATGGAAAAAATATTTATGAAGAAAAAAACATATCAAAATTTAAAATAATGGTCAAGACATATGTGATAAACAATTTATAAATTAAATATATTTGCAATGTTATTATTAGAACACACATAA